>NW_027157465.1:29895-42722 GCF_002600585.1 Cystoisospora suis
ACAACCTCGTAGAGGCAGCCTAGCCAGACTTCGGGCGCTCCGCGTAATCGTAAACATGGCTAAACACGAGACTCCGATCTCTCAAAGAGACACTAGACCTCCACCCGGCTGGTGAAACAAAACCCTCCCTCTGTCTAAAGTACAGCTCGAGAAAGTCGAAAACGACCCCCTAATCGACTAGCCTGCTGCTCCGTCCCCCCTCTCCTCCGCCGATAAAAGCCAACCAAGAGGAAGACGACACCAAAATCTTTCAACAGAGGGGCCAATTCAACAACAAGGAAGGAGCTTCGACAGCTTGGGCGACGAGATCACAAAAAAGCCTGCCGGAAAACCTGGCTTGTCTGAGAAGAAAGGACACCTGTTCGGAGGTACCTCCCCCACTTCGAAACAAGTTATAGTCGAAGACGGCGTTGAACAAGAAGGACACCCAGCCGATTGATGAGACACAAAAGCGCGAACAGGTCATCATCTCGTATGCGGGGATCGAGTAAGGAAACTGAGAAGAAAGGTGGATAAAGCGAAGATTCGGCTTGACTAAAGTCCACGCTCTTCCTGCTTGTCAGATGTATATACACCGCATCCGAGTTCAGACGAAACGGAACTACTGTCGCCTCTGTCCCCTGTATCTCCTCTACGGCGCCAGGGCT
Source organism: Cystoisospora suis (assembly GCF_002600585.1). NCBI lineage: Eukaryota > Apicomplexa > Conoidasida > Eucoccidiorida > Sarcocystidae > Cystoisospora > Cystoisospora suis. Next base: position 30,543 of record NW_027157465.1, read on the forward strand.
GGTTTCTTCGCTTTCCTCCCGGCCAGTTTCGCGTTCGATGAGAAAGGTAAGAAGAGCTCCAATGCCGATCGTGAAAAACTTAACTTGCTCCGCAGCTACAGCATCGAAGCCTCCCTGCGACACACGTCTTCGTAGATGAGGCGGGATCCACCAAAAGTGAAACGCAAAGCTTGCTGAGCGCTCAGTCATAGCTGCACGAAATGCTCCGGAAATGTACGCACACTCATGGTTTTTGTCGTACCAGGTGCGCGCCTCTTCCGCCGTGTCTCCCGTCCATAGATCACCGTGGAACAGCGCCTTGAGGCAAGCGACTGGATCTGTGTTTTCCAACTTTTTTCCGTCTGCATCACGAACACGTTCGCCAAATTCATTTTCTTTCCGAGCTCTGTTTGATTTCTCAGTGTTTGGCAACACATTTCCGGGGGTGAGGAACTGTGGGCGAGCACTATAAACATTTGTACGGCACGTTTCAGTGTGGGCTTTCAAGCCTTCTTCTTCATGAGAAACTGATTTCAAAATTAGCTGCTGAGCTTCCTTCACAAGATGAGCGATACGCTTCCCGTTATCCCTTACGTAACTAGCGCTTTCCTCGAAAAGGCTCCCGACATCATAGTCTCCGGGATGGCTGTCATCGTACGAGTCGTCCTGTAGTTGCGCAGCGACTCCACGGCTTTCACTCCTCATCGCCCTTCCTCGCACTGTCTCCTTTTCACCCAACTCGTGCTCTCCAGCTTCCTGCACTGAACCAAAAGCTTGTTTCGAAGTATTACACCATCGCTTCCCTTCTCTTTCAGATCGGGTTCTACCCAATGCACTGTGTCTTTCCTTCCCATTTCTCTCATTAATCTGGTCCGCAGTTCGGCCTACACCTTCGGGTGTTCGAAGTCCTGTCTGGGCTTGGGCGACTGTACGCTTACGTGAGCCCGGCGAAGAAGGAAATTCGGGGGGCTTCAGGCGTTTCGGAAAGTGCTGAGCTACAAGCTGCATCTGTCTGCAGCGTAAATACACCTGACGTACGCGGTTTGCGGATCCTACATCCCCTAGTTTTCTCCACAAGCACCACAGCGGAAAGCCCAGGCCCACTGGACTGGGGGCCGGACTGCTATCTTCTACCACTTCGCCTTCAGCCGGTGAACGAAATTCCGAAGCTCTCTGCTTCAAGGAAGACAGACTAAAACTGCCAAATGAACTCTGCTGTGTTCCAGGATCAATCGAGTCCGGACGGAAGAACAAAGCAACAGGTGCGATAGCCGTCGGGGTTGCACCGAGGAAGGCATGGAAACCCCACGTCAGGGAATCCGCAAGGCCAAGTCCAGCACAAAGCTCTTGAAATGGTTTTTCCTAAAAATAGAGAGTCATAGCCAGCCGTACACTCGCAATGTTCCCTCGAAGACACCGGATGATGCATGAACATCTCGGTCCGTACGGACATCACCGTGAATGTCGAACAGGGGTACCCTCGACATCAGAGCTGATGACATGACACACCTTACACGATCCCCCAACAGCAACAGCAGAACATCTGCCCTAGTGAAATGCCTAAAAGCGCTGAATCTTCCCCACCCCTACAAGGACGAGCACGAGCATTCATTACACTCCGTTCAACTTTGGGTCTTAAAGAAAACTACCCCCGGTGTACAACAGGACATATGGATACAAAAGTGCGAGCTTGAGCTTCTCGAGAAACTCCGCCTCCCCCCGAAGGCCTTCAAAAACCGGAGTACAGCTCACGGGCACAAGTATCCTGCACTACTCCTGCACAACGGCCCCAAACTTATGTCCTTAGCTGCTACAGAGAGTTCCGGCCGTGTTTGCAGAGTAGTAGGCCAACTGGATCAAAGCCACGCGTGACTATGGAGTAGCAGGCAAGCAAGCCTGTAGGAAGACAACGCCGATAGCTAGAAAAAGCATCCGTTATAGGACTTCTGGCGCCTCGAAAAGTGAGTCTGCGAGAGGGGGCATGCGCTCTCCTAGCAAGACAGAGACGTACCGCGGGCAGCAAGAACGAAGCCCCGAAGAGACCATCGACGTGCATCCAAGCCCCTACTTCATCGCAAACTTCTCGAATCGCGGTGAAGTCATCAAAGCCACCAGTCGACGAGCCACTTCGACCAGCGGAACAGCAGACAAGAGAAGCAGTTGTTTGGTTGCATTCCTTTTGCCGGCACCCGTCAGCTGTCTTCTCATGTCCAAAAAAAGACTGTTTTTCTCCATGTCCAGTTCTTTCAAGCTCCGTTAGATCCAGCACACTCGAACTATCCTTAACAACGTACGCGATTTTATGCCTGAGATCTGCTACACTCATGACTCCACCTTCCCCTGTCTGGCTCACCTCTACCAAATCGACGTCTGAAGAGGAACATGCAGCAAACCGTCTGGCGACCTCCTGAAACGCCCACATATAGGCAGACTCCTTGCACAAGAAAACAACCAAGCGCCTGGGCAGACTATTACCAGCCTTCCTGACACCTACGCTGAGTCCACTGTTGAGAAGCTTCTCCGATCTTCTCCCTGGATCGACAGTCTTTGAAACAAGCCTTTCACGGGACAGGACAGTAGCAGGAGTTGGGAGCACTGAGGATCCTTCCGATTGCTCCCCCGGCTCTTTCAACGAACGCCTGGTATCGCTGTCCGTCCTGACTCCACGTTGTCGAGCGAAAGAACAGATATTAAAGATCGCTGTGACTTCATTATCAACCCACCTCCCCACAAATTTATCTCTTCGGTCCCCAGATATAGTCTTCTTCCTGTTTTTCCCTTCCCGTCTCCTTGCCACATTAACCTCATCCAGATTTGAATCTGCCTCTGCCCCCTGAAATCCGGTGATTTCAGCAAGTTTCTCATCACGAAGCGCCAGGCCCTTCTCCTCTACGACTTCGCACCTTGGTACTTCTCTTTCTTGTTGGATCCTGCCAGCAAGTTTTCCTGTGCTTTTCTCAGGAGTCGCATCGGAGCAAGAACGTCTCTGGTTCATGCCAACTTTTCTACCCTGTCGAAAATCTAATTCGTCTTTCTCAGCTTGCTGTAAAGCGCCCTCTTGCAGTGCATCTTGCCCGTCATCTTCCCCGTCATAAGCCGTGGCCGGAGCACCTGAGCCACCTTGCGCAACGGGGGTGCTCACCTGTGAGCCCTGGTAGGAAGACGAGCTTGTTCGCCTAGTTGAAGCTGCGGACCCATGGAATCTAAATACGGGGGACACGGACTCACCAGACGCAGTGCTCTCGGAGTAGTACGGAGATTTCCCCTTCGTTCTCTCTGAACCTGCGACTGCCATGGTATACTGTTCGGAATTCTTCGATGGCTTCAAAGGGTATGACGAAGAGGCATCTACGGCTTCTGAAGATAAGGGTGGAGGAGGAGTAACCGGGTAGTCAGGAGAAGAGCCTCCTGGTGAAAATGTCTCTCTGCCTCCTCCTCCTTTCGGAGGCCACTGTCCGTAGTACCGAGAAGGAAGAATCCCCTTACAGAGATTTGCCAGCTCCCTCTCAACGGAAGACGGACTGCTAGAATCCGCGGACTCCGCTTGTGATACAACAGAGTTCGCACCGCAGGAGAAGGTTAAAGGTGACGGCGCAGAAGCGACGAAATGATTATGACTGTTGTGTTCCCCCACAACCGCTGTCGGTCTTACACCGTAAAACGTCATGGTGTGAATACAGCTTGAACAAGAACTGCACGATGAATTGCTCTCGAGTCCAGTTTTACTGGTCTCTGCAGGCTCTGTTTCCACCTCAGAAGGGGCCTCTCCCTGACCCGCTATCTCCGCTTTCTTCCTGACCATGCAGGCACAACAAGCTTTCTGAACAGAATGCGCGTCTCGATTTGCTTGAAGAAAGGATGCTAGATGCTCCAAAATGATGCGATCTAACAAATCGAATACACGGGCTGTCTGACTCCAAACATTTTGTTTTCTTCTGGAACAAATCCAAGAAGCATGTTCATCTGGCAGACCGAGAGCGGCAGCTCGAGGAGACGTGGTAGACATCCAACAAGAACATTCATCTGGGAGAAGAAGATGTCGGAAAAGACTCGCAACCCGAGCTAGCCGTGGAGCCTCCCGCCAGCCATCCCACACACTTGCTACATTCGCATCCTCTCCCTCCTCGCTCTGGTCGAAACTTGCACGAGAGGAACACTGTGAAGATGCAAGTGACTTCATCCAGGGCAAGTGATGACTGCTGTACGAGGTAAACAGTTCTTGATCTGGGAGGAGAGAGAGGTACAGACAGTGCAATATTTATATGAAGGTGCTTGAAGAAAGAAAAAACGCAGCGGTGATTGAAAAAACACAGCAAACGGAACGAACAGGACGAACCCCTTTTTCACACGCGTTTTTTTTCAACAGCTTCACCAGCACGTGCACACATAAATATATATATATATATATGTATATACACATAAGTGCATATACATGAACATATAGATACACATACATACATATATACACATACATACACATACATACCATAGATACCAACATATTCGCACAAATACTCGTAGGTACAAACACATTCGTGATTCATACGTATTCATACGCATTTACGCATACTCTGCGACTCCCCCTACACCCGATTCGGTTATTCAAAGACACCGATGAGAGTTGATTTGTCCGTGCGGGTGCCGTGCATGAGAGATTGGGCACTGTGAGAACGGAACTGAGGGGCCCTTGGTATGTCGATGACTTGTACCGTTTACTTGACCTCAGGCCAAGACGGAAGGGACACGCTGCCTCGATGCAGAAACAAGACCGACGCAAGCGAGCACTTGTGAGCATTTATTTTGCTGAACCCGAAGGCCGTTTACAACCGTAAAGGAGAGAGCGAAGGGAAGATACAAACAAGAAACGTTACGAGGAAGGAGTCTTTCTGATAAGAACACACGTAGGCAGCCACTTTCCTTGAACACACAACTAAGCCCCCAAGCACGATACACGGTACGAATGATCTTATTCATTCCGGTTGGACCTACCTCTCTCATCGACTGAAAAGAGACTAGTCTGTCCTGCCTCCATCGCCTCCTCTCCAGCACAGAGTTGCAGAACGGCTTCGAATGCTTGCAATAGCACGTCATCTGGTAATGGCTCGCTATTTGTTCGCGGGAAGAGTAGCAAGTTTTTCAAGCCACCAAATGAATCGAGCGCCCGCCTAGTTGTTCCGAAGACGTCCATATTGCTTCGTAACTGTTCAAAAGCTTGGTCACTCCGTAGGGCTTTCAAAAGGAAGTTGGCGAAATACGAAAAGGAAGACGACGAGTCGTATGCTCTATGTAGAGATCCAGTGCTCTTGAAATGGTTCTCCGCACGGGTACGACTACTCTCCTTTAACGCCCTTGCCGCAATGCGGACAAGACGTTGATATGCCGCTGGTGGAGCATCTCGTCCTTTTGCCCGACACATCGTCCAACTGATGGTATGTGTCTTGGGATGTACAATCTTACACCTATAGTGCATTCATACAGGCATAAGCCTCCCTTCATTAATCATCTCACGTCACATGCACCACGTCACCTCATATGACTCTTGACATGTGAATCTCCTCGGACAACGAAGCCTACACGTCAAGCGTCAGCCTACCGAACGCAAGTCATATCTAAAGACCCTAAGCTGATGAAGGCGAGCACTTTACATAAAAGACGACACACACCTCCATCTTTCAAGAGTGATGAAAAAAGGCAACGCAGGCACTTTTTGAAAAAATGCTGACAGGCCTGGCACAGTAACAGTGAAGGAATCAAATACATAGACACTACATAAGGAATCCGCGCACCCTCCTCCTATCGAGCGACACCACGTGTGCCTCAAAACTGCTGGGCCGGAAGACAGCGGACACCCTCACAACTAACTATTCGCTGTTGCGCCAGCTCGTGGGAACACGATCGGCGAAGCTCTCAGTATGACCTGCACAGGCCTGGTGTTCGCTCAGTCAGGTCGCAAATGAAAGGAATGGAAACTCAGTACGAGACAGCTGAAGTACGAATGGATACGGCTTGAAACACACCGCGCCCACCGCCATCCTCACCAACAAACTCTTTAAGCAACTAATTGAACGAGAGAGCACTCCAAGCTGACTGCAGACTACGCTGTAGACAACCGCTCTGTGAATGAAGACAAGTGATAACCGAAAAATACCAAAGATGAATGACATGGCACGTACACAGAAGAAGCTTCCATCTCGACATCTTGGTAACCAGTCCTGCAAGAGGTTTGCTTCTGCGCCTCCACCAAGACTCAAGTTAGAGAAAAAATAATGCATCGAAATAGCCGCACCCTCCTTGGCAGATGTCGGAAACAGAGAAAAAAGCCGCTTCTACAAGCCGGTAGACAGATTGATACTTCGCACAGGTAAGCTGAATTCACAGGGAATCCACTATACAAAACTCTGGTAAAACAACCTCGAAAACAAAGAGCAAATCTCGTATTGACAAGCCGTGTGTCATAGTGAATCGGGACGAACTTGTGAATTCTAAAACAGTAGCCAAGACGGAGGACACGAAATTAAGAGACTAACTTGACAATCTCGGGGACATATAGGTGTAATGACACCGCGTCCTCATTCCCCGTGTTCATGACTGCATGCCTGGCGAAAACCGGAAAGGAAGAGACCAAGACACCTGCGGAAGAAACAATATGCAGATCCCGACGTCTGCGAGCGTAGGCGGGAGCCCTACATAGTCCACAAGTTCTTCCTACATGCAGGTGAGCATAACAGAACAGAGAGCCCACCAATGACACAGTGGGTTCACTACCTGATACCTACGCCTACTCGCAGGCCTGCCGGGCGCCCAAGTTAGAGATGCCTACAGATAGACAGGCATATAACTTATCTATGTATCTGCCGATGGCCGTCCATGCACCACCGAAAGCCAAAGTACTGACGAGCGCATGTACTTAGGCGTGGGCCCCCTGGCAGCCGAAGGCAACTCCCACGCCCGCAATCGCGTGCTCGTGACACCGCAGCACCCACGCGACCACCTGGTCCTCATGCTCAGAGGACCATCCGGATAGCAGCGGAGAAACAAAAACAGCCTGTTACAGAAATCCCACGATATCGAGAGAGAACAGAGGCTTCTTGCTTACCAGCCATGAGAATCGTCTATCCAGTACGCCCGATGTGTTCGCATCTCCGCTCTACAGACCTCCGCCCACCTGATACGACACACCCCACACACGGACCAGTGTCTACAGACAACAAACATCCATCGTTCGCTTCTCTCTTGATTTATATCTGCGAGCCGAAAACCATCCCAAGCAAATTCGCCGCTCCTTCTCCCCGTGCACCACCACACACCTCCGTGCAATGCCGCCCCGCGACTCCGGAAGACGCTGGCACAATGTGACAAGCGTGTGACGATAAAATTAACCTAGAAGATCACTGAACCACTCAAGAAGCGCCTCCACTGTTTGAGTGCACACGGAGCTCTGCCCGTATCCGCCGCACGTCGTTCCCAAGGACACCTTCTCTATGGCTGTGTACTTGCAAAGGAAAACGGTCGTGAAGCAGTTGAAACACAAGTACGGCCACAGCTCATTGAACAACAGCACGATTCAAAAAGAGCAACAGGTTAGTTTATGAACTCGCGACTACGAAGAAAAAACCATCCCTCGGGGACCGCCGTACTCTTCGGTCTCTTCATCGACCCAAAAACGAGCCTCAGCTAGAGAACCAGTAACAGGCATAAGGAAACATCTCTCGCAGGGATGGTTGTGAACAGGAGAGGAACACCCCGGCGCCCATGTGAGGATAAGAAGTTGAAAGCAACCGGGGTGCTTCCAAACAGCGGAACGGCCGTAGGCCCTGGCGCGCTCTTTGTCTTGAGAAAATCGTTGCTTCCACAATCGCCAGTCTAACGAAACAAAGAGAGCAAAAACACCGAGAATTGTCATCAGAAAAGAAACGAACTCCTCTAGAAAACCGTTGGAGTCAACGGAGGATAAAAGCGGTAGCAGCATTCGCTACGTTTGTAGGTACGCTCTTGCCCTACTGCAGAATTCCGGAATCACCTTGGAAGAGAGAAAGAAAAATAGCATGCGACTCACTGCGCTTCCGATACACTACATGAAGAAACGAGGAAGGAAGTCGGCGATCTTGACAACTTACAAACAATACTGGCACCAGGATAGCTAGTGCTTGATCAGAACAAATAGGTGACTGTTCGATCACGAAGTAGGGGCCTACTCATGCCATGCTCGACGAAGAGGAGACGAACGAATGTATCATCTCGCTATTCTGTCTCTGTCTCTCTTCCTCTCTGTTGTCTCTCTTCTCTCCCTCTACTTCTCCCTATCATCTCTCTTCTCTCTCTATCATCTCTATCGCATGAGTTTTCCCCTCTACTGAAGACCGTTTTCTTCTCAGCACACGGGAAGCCGCGGAGAAAATCGGACAAAAACGACCGACAGACAGGACATTTTATCGGCAGTATTGAACTTGTTGGCCTGTATGTACAACGACTAGAATCCAGTTAGTACTTGGAACGTCGTTGGACAAGACACATAACTCTACTCGAAGCCACCGTTCTGAAATCACGTGTATGACACACGCCCGAGCGTACCACCTCGGAAGCGTATGACCTTGCCTTTTCTCTGGATTGTCTTGGGTTCTGGGTGAAACAAACAGCGAGGTGAGGAAAACTACGCTAAGGAAACAGACCAACCCTATACACATACATAAGGGGGGACGACGGACGATTCTGAGGCGATGACGACTGCCTTGGGGGGTCAGCGATTAACGGGTTCGTATACATCATCTGAAAAGCCGTAGGGCTCTGTATTACTCCACCCCGATACAGCACGAATGAGTGTCTTCTTTCTTATCTCTCATCGATATTTACTTACGCACTCTAGAGCCTAACTGAATGAATAAAGATGGAAAAGCTTTTCAATGTCCTGACAGCGAAGAAGTGAACTACGCGTACCGGGTCCCCAAAGAATACAAGAGAGTAAAAACCGTATTCGCACCCAGTAAACAGTAGAAAACGTCCTACGTATGTAATAGGGTCACGTGAGGTAATGTACTATAACAGCAGTAGTAGATAATGAGATCTACCTTTTCTGCACTGAACGATACACCAGTTTTCCGCTATACAACACAGGTGTACGCACATGTTTATCTACATAGAATGTAGTGGGCCGGCAGACACCGAAGGACAGACAACTTCTTCTGCATACGACATCATGACTAGAGGCACCCTCAATCGCAACCGCCAGCACAAGTCGTTCTGGGTAAAGAAACATAGACTGTCCAGTCCCGCTTGACGCCACCGATGAATCTATGTGATGCGGTAAGAAAGCAACCTACAGTGGTACGAAGAATGGCACTGCTGGATGCCATGGAGAAATGGAAGAGCCGCTATCCCACAGAGTCGTATCGCGAGTACGGCCAGGACTACGACAAAATCGGTTGCTGTGTGGTCCTGTGTTGGGTCGATAATTCCGTAGAATGCGTCTTGAGCTGAACGGGTGTACTATTGTTTTAGAGCCGAGGCAAAAGCGAGACCTTACCTTCTCCTCGGTATCTCTCGAGAAGCCGCTTAGCCCGCCCCAGGCGGTGTGAATCCCCGGTGTTCGAAAGAATTCTGAACACATGGTGGTGGAGCTCCTCTAGCGTCAGAATGACACCGTGACCCTCCATATCAGCAGAGCCGACAGCTGCTGTAGAAAGTTCGGGCACAGAAGAAGCCATTTGTTCACACCGTCGGACCATTGTGACACGGACCGGTCAACGGAAAGCCATACACTTTCTTCTGATCATCTTCAGATTGACGTGATGTTCACGAAAAGCAGAAACTACCCAGGGACACGGCGGACAGCTCGTGGACGGTGTGCAAGTACGAAAATGAACCGAAACTCCGGTGCCTTTCCCTCTCGGCCCGCACCATCGATTGCGTACTCGTCCCTGAGACGGCATGGCTAGTGAACTTTGAGCCCCCGGGTATGGCTCAAGAGGAACCTCCCTGTTGCTCGAGTGACAGGCACCTGGAGATCTACAAAAAGCCTGAGTTTCTTTTTTCTCGCGTGTAGAAAGGCAGCGTCACGCGAAAGTCGTGGAAACCCACTGCGGCACTCGCCTCCCGGGTCTCCCGAATTACTCACCCGCGGAGACATGAAAGTCTGTCGCTGGCAAGTCCATCTCCGTAATACCACATTCTGTGATACTTTCCACAGCTGCAGCCATTTTCTTTCTGAGGCGGAAGACACAGCGGGACGAATCTCCTCACGAGGGTGTTGACAACGAAGGCTGCTAAGCCGGCGAAAGAACGATGAAAGCTTCTAAGCTGTAACCGCAGGCTGGACCCGACGTGCTTGGCGAAATCAGTCCGGAGGCGCTCATCAAAACGAAGAAAGAAACTCGGCAGTAGAAAACGGGTTGTCAGATCAACAACCACCAGGAACCCCGGTCAACGTCGCTGGGCGAGCGTGTACACGCACGCGAGTGAAAACCTCCATCTTTTTGGGCCAGAACTCGGGTAAGTTCTAGCCGGCGCCATCTTGGGTAGTTGATGGCTCCTGGAGCGAAGCCGGAGAACGTTGCCGTCGCCTCGGAACAAACGACCGATCAAGCTGTTTGGAAAAGATAGGCTGTCGGACCCGCACAGGTACACAAGGACCGCTGCAGCTTATACAGAAAGGCGGCCTTCGCGAGAAGTCTGACGTGTCCTCAAAAGAATGCAGACCAGCTATAGGGCATTCCTACAAAAGCCGCCCTCCCGAAAGTGGCACGCGAACACACGGACTCAAAAGCTAATCCTCGTGTGCCCGCCAGTGTGAAAACGCAAGGATATAAGGGGCGTCTCCGTTCAGGCGAGCGATTTTCCTTCTCAGTAGCAACTCTCTCCTCCTCCGCAGCTTGCGTCCCCTTTGCGGTCCCGGACACATCTACGTCCGACACCGAATTATTTTTTGGGGTCCTCATGGGTCCTAACAATCTAGCACGTCGAGGGGCCGTTCAGTGTGCTTTCGACAGGCACACCGCTACACAGCTACCCCCGTGGCCGCGCCGGCAGGTCCCGCGGTTGCGCCGGTCCGTCTCGTTGCCTTCTGAGCTGACTGTCTGCTTTCCCGAGGATCAGGCGTTTGAAGCCAGCGTGCTATGATAGTGTCTGCACACGCCGATTCAGGTACTCTGGCAACGGCCCTCCCGCGCCCCAGTGTGTTGACTCGCTATGCCGATTGGATATGGGAACCGTGCTCTGGACCTGTAGTGACACCACTGTAAACATCACGACGAGCTAGCTGTTTCGCAGTCTTAGTCTCCCGGCTCAGAGACCCGGTCTTAGCAGAGGTTTTGGAATAGTAGAGCCAGAGTAATCAACCTCCAACAAACGAACTGGCTGCACCACTTCCCCTCGTACTTGAAGAGTCTTCGACAATTCAGACGGGAGTAGGGCGGCAGGGCTCAGCTGGAGATGTTTGGCTCTCTGCAGGCGGCGTTCCTTTCAGTCCCCCGCAGCGAAAGAACCTTCAGGTCGGTCGGTGTCCTGCCGCCGCGGCTGCAGCACTGCGCTAGGGTTCGCGCTCCGAACTGCAACGGCGGGTAACGTGTTCCGGAAACTAACCGGATAAAAGGTCTTTTTTCATGAAAGCAAACACTAGTCAACCAGAGAATTAGTCAACAGTGACAGTAGGAGCCCCGATCTCGCTCCCGACACTCGCCGGCTGCGACAGGAGTGTTGCGTTCGACTCGTTCGAACGGAGTCCCGAGAATTCAACACTATAGTTCAGCAAACGAATAAAACTCGTTGACTGTAGAAGCTAAATCGAACCGTAAGTTCCAAAAATGGCTCAACCAATAATCTTCGCCGCCGGGCGGCGTCACGCTCCTCGTCGCCCGGTCCCCTCCCGCAACGACCCTAGAGTAGGCAACACTCCGCGGCTGGCCTCTTTTTTCTTGTCGTTCTTTGTTTGTGCCGTGTGACCTTTTGCCCAGGATCCCTCTCATTTCGTGCCTCTTTTTGCCGCGCGCGCGCCGCAGCCCCTACAGGATGTCGGATCACGACGCCGCGCGGGCCCCCATCTCGGGGCTCCTCGACGAAATTCACCAGGCTGCCCGTCCTTTGCTTGACACTCCCGATAATTCAGCACAGCCTAATTTCGCGGGTCAGAATGTCCCTCGTGTGTGTAGGGCCCGCTGCACAGCAACGGGCGCCAGGAGATACTAACGGCTCGCCAGTGCCCCGAATTGC
>NW_027157466.1:0-26815 GCF_002600585.1 Cystoisospora suis
CTGCAACCTTATTTGGTTTCGAGTGGACGGAATGCACGTCACTTTTTTGCCTTTTCTCCGCGGCTTGCCCCGCTGCCACCGTTCCGCCAGACACAGGAGACGCTCCAGCCTCCGATTGGGGCTCCAGCGCGCTTGGCTGGGCACCCGTGTTTTTAGACGAGTCTTTCGCCGAGCTCCCTGAGCGTTTCGTGCCAGCGTTCTTCTTATCTTTCTTCTTCTTCCCGGGTGCCGAGGACGCATCTTCGGACTGGTCTCTCACTGAGTCACCGCGGGCTCCGTCACCGCCAGTCGGCTCGGAGGTTTCTTGCTCGGCCGACCCTTGGGTGCTGGACATCTTGAGAGCACGAAGCCAAGAGGCGGGCGCAGCTGGAAGGAGGACTGGGACGGAGTAAGCTGGATTGCATTACACACGTGGGACCGCGTCTCGAAAGGAACGACCGAGAAAGAGTGCCAGGGACAAAAGCCTCGGCTGGAGAGCGCATTCGAGTGAGAACAAGAATCGAAGCAGCAGAAGAGGTAAAGAAGGACTAGACTGATGTCCGATCCTCCAAGCGCGTTGCGGAAGATCAGGATATGAGCGACTAGGCCAGTCAGGGCTGAAAAGGCCTTGGGCGCTGATCAGCTTCGGGAGTCCAGACAGCACGTATGTGCAAGTGGGCTCGCGACACAGAAGACAGGTCGTGGGGAGCTGTTGCAGTAGGCATCCGTGCTGCAGACCGCGTGCTTCACCGATCCTCTCTTCCTAGACTTTGGACACAGGGACCTGGCCCTCAAGATCGAGTGAAGAGGAAGAGCCCTCTCCCAGAGGCTAGTTCGCACCGCGGGGCCCGACAAGAGCCGATTGTGAAAGAAATGTCAAATTCACATGTACATACAGGAAGGAGGCGCCACGAGAGCTTCTGCGCCACCTGACGTCGCTGCTTCTTCAGGACGGAGAAATGAAGTGTAGAGTCAGTACGGACTTCCCTTCGAGAAGTTTTGACCTGGGCGGTTGCACCAGCCGGGAATGTGGAGTGCTGGCTTCTCAAGAAAGCGCGGGGCGCGTCGCCGGAACACATACGGCGAAGGAACAATGGGTACACAGCATGTCGCGGTCTGTGGCCGAGGCACCAAAGCGAGCCGATCAGCAGCTGAACGAGAGATTTGTACACCCGCAGAGATTGATTTCCGGATGGGCTGACTCCCGTCGGTATGCAGGGGTAGTGGCGTTTTTCGGACTCAGACTACTACTTCTTGATTCTTGCGATAAAAAGCGCTTTCACCGGAAAACTCGGTCACTAGACGTCATACACTGGAAGAAGAAAATGTCCTCAGCACGGTAGGAAGACGCTGTCTGCAACGTGCGTCAGCCCTGCATGAGTAGAAGCTCCGGTTCCCTTGTGCTTTTGAACTGTGCCTTCTGTAGCGCCTAGACCGCTGCCTCGGGCAATGTGTCACTCATGCAGATGTGGCTGAAAAGTGAGTTGAAAGCGGAAGAAGACTCGCAGTCCGCCTTTCTCAGACCTGTGCCACTGCCTCGTGTTTAGCTGAAGGTGAGCGAAGCTGTATCCGCCCACTTCCAGCGCCGGGTGCCTGGGTCGGATAGAGCTTGGAATCCGTGTCCTCGGGCACGCACCTAGTGTGTATCAGGAAAGACTTCAGCGCGTCTTCAGGTATTCTCGCCCGTCAAGAAGGGAAAAGACCGTTGCCGATGGCATGCAAGAAGATAGGGGCGCCGGGCTGTCTTGAAGCCCTCTCCGCTGATTGGCATTCAGTTATGTCTTGTGCTCTTCGAGCTGCATGGGACCCTGTTTCTCAACAGAAAAAGCACGTACGACGCTACAGTAGCGGGACTGTGCTTGCGACTGAGCTCAAGCGCAATCAGGGCAAACTGAGTCCGTGCAACCGCGTTGCCCCGCAGCTGGCCCGTGAAAAGAGACAGGCCTGGAGGCGGAGGCGAAGGCTCCCCCCGACGAAAGTTGGCCGGGCCAAGGAGCTTGCGTACACGTCAGACGAAACAAACAGTGGCCTCAGTGCATTGTTCTGTGAGCGAATGAAGTTCTCAAGTCACGGCGAAAGCTGGGGTCAAGAGGCTACGAAGTTCACGCTTCGAAACTGAAATTGTGTTACCTAACTGGCCTTGTTCTTGCAGAACAGCTGCAACCGTGTCTGCCCTGTCCCTATACCAGAGGTAAACCGCAGTCTCCACCCTAGTCAATCGCGTGCTCTCCGGGATGCTGCGTGAGCGCTGCTTGCCGAGACTCCTCCTGGCCGAATTCCCAATGCGACGAAGGCCGTCTGCTCGCGTCGGGGATGCGACTTGCGGGTGTTCGTCAGCCGGGCCTGCCCGGGAGGGTGGTGTGATGTCAGCAAGAACCCTGACCCGAACCGACAATGACAAATGACAACACTTGCGTTTGCCTGTGGCGTGTTTACGGCCTCCAGGTTCCGAGTTCTAGTCACGATCCCGCGCAGCGGCGCTCGTGCCGGGAAATTGCCTTGGGCGTTCGTGTTCGGGTGATTTTAAAGCATCGTTACGCAATCAGCACAGGAGGCTGCGTCGCTGTTTGGAGCCCAAGAGGTCTTTTATGGCGGCAGGTCTTGGATCATGCGTACGAGTTTGTTTGTATGTAGGAAATTACCCTGTCACAGTGCGTCTAGCGCGCCGGCAAGGCCGAACCTGAGCCGCGCGCGGCTGTGTACTCCGGGTGTTCGGCTGTTTGTGAGGAAGAAAAGACAGCACGTTTGGATTCACTCCCAGTTATTACATCGCTGCGTGGCGGCATGCGTGGGTCGACCCGCCGTTTGCGCCCCGCGGTGGCACAGTGTGCCGGCGCGCGGGAGCGTCGGAGTCGCAGCGGTCTTGCATACATCGCCATCGTGCCGGCTGCGCTGGCACGGGGCAAGAACAGTTTTCGACAACGCCGGGCTAGGAACACAGCAACCACTGTGTTTGCTTTTCTATTATTTCTTCTTGTAGTCATTGTGAATCCCGTTAGAGGGGATCGGACTGCGGTTTTCCTTGGAACTGACACACTTGTTTCAAGCAAACGAGACTCTTTCGAGATGGCACCGCCTTCCTTCGAACAAGCTCCTGCCTTCTCCCTGCTCCAGCAGGCGAAGAAGGAGCTGGAGCATGTCTCTATTTCCAGTCTTGTGAAGGATCAGACGCGAAATGACGCCTTTTACAAGGAAACGAAGGGTGGGTGTGTGTGTGTGTAGAGGCGGATTGTGCGCCCCAGTCATTCATAGATGAGATGGAAGCGCGGTGACCGGGGTTGGAGTTGGCGAGTCTTGCCCTGCACGAAATTTTGCCTTATGCGTACTCATGCGCTGGTCGAGCTCAGCACCTCGATAGAGTGGGCCCGTTGGCAGCTCACTTCCGTCCTTTGTTTCTCTTCTCTTTTTGCGTAGCCTGCCCAGCCAACGCCGTGCACCTGTGCTATAGACACGAAAATTACTTGCACAGCGCTTGTGCGATTGTTAGCATAACCAGCTATGCCGACAGGACCTAGTATGATAGTCGTGCATCTGACAGTCGTTTGGTGACTTGCCGCAGTCAATGTCGAACTTTCCGTATGATGGCGCCTGCGGCGGAGACACTCGGCGTCTGCCTGCAATGCGAACCGAGATAGGGCTGCCGGGCAATTCCCTGTCAGTGTTTCGGGTGTAGCTCCGCAGCCCCGTAACTCTTCGTGTGTCGGCCCCCGTGGTAACGAAAAAAAGGCCTGGGAGCGAGGACTGGCGCGTCCGAAGACGCTGGTGTTTATCTATCGTCGGTCTCACCGTTTCCAACTAGTCTGTTTCATTCAAGCCGGGTGTGTTGCCAAGGATGTTTTGTCTGTATGGTCTGATCGAGAAGGGCACTGCCTGCTGTCCCGTCACCACTGTCAAGAGTTCTCAATGCAGTCGAGGATATGCTGTGCCAATGGCAGTAACGGGCCAGCACTTCTTCGGAACGATCTGCTGGCTGGCAGTGCTGCCTTCTAGCATTCGAGTGGTTTCTTGGGAAAGAGTCATTGACTTTGCTCCCTTTCCTTTAGAGACTAACAGGATGGTAGAGGAAGGGGGCGCGCGCAATGATATCACATTCGAGCAAGACCATCATGTCTGAGTCATCCTCCAGCATGATTTTCTCTGCTCAGTCCAAGTCTTACATTCCCTCACTGCTGTGGTTTCTACGGCACTTCGTTTTGTTCATCAACGCTTGAGGCGTATGCAATGCTTCCTGGAGTCGCGTTTCGAGTCTCACGGCGCTTTGATCTCTGGGGTGTTTTTGCGTCTTTTCTGACCGCAGTTGATATTCACCTCGATTTCACCCGACAACGTCTGAACATGTCAGCCTTCGAGCAGCTCCTCAACCTAGCTGGACAGAGAGAGGTAAGTGCCTGCACGGATTCATGTGATCTCTCGGCAACACAGAGCAACGCGGCAGGAGAACCCATGATGCCCTTACGTTGTGCGCAGGGTGAATTGTGGTGTCTTTTATAGAATGTGTGTAGGTTCTTGGGATGCGTGTGTATGCTCGATATATGTATGCGTCAGAAGTCTGTCAAAAATCCAAAATACGCACAAGGTCTTCTTTCCGGTTGGCGTAGTGATTTTCCTGTGGAGCCGTGAAGAAGAAGCTGTCTTCACCTTCTTCGAAGTTAGCAGGGAAGGGGAGAGCGAGCTGCAGGACAGCACGTGCCCGCCTATTGCGCGCTTGAATACACTCGGGGTGCGATCTCCAGGTGCTTTTCTCAGCGAAGGGAGTCACCTGCATTTCTGTGGTTCTTGGTACCAGTGATTTCTGAGTTATCTTTATATCCGTTCTCCTGTATCTCTTTCTGAGTGTGAAGATTCTCCAGCTGTAGAGAAGGCAACCCTGCTTTTCTTGTACATGTATCAGATTTCCATTGGTGTGTCTGTGCCGTTCCCTCCTTCTGATAGGTCTCTCAAATGATTCAGAAAATGTTCTCGGGTGAGCTCATCAACACAACAGAGCAACGCGCAGCAGCTCACGTGGCTCTACGAGTACCTCAGGGTCAAGGAGAGAAGTTCACAATCCAAGGAAAGGACGTCTTGCCCGAAGTCCATGAAGTCCAAGACCAGATCAGAGACTTCACAACTCGTGTCCGATCTGGTATGTGTTACGTTTCATGCAGTTTCTTTCATACTTCTGTAGATACGTACGTGTCGTGCACGACACATGTAGGCAGGTGTATTTGTTTCTCCATTGCCGTGTATATTGTTAGGTATATATTTGCAAGTGTGCTTGCGGTGTGTAGTAGTATTTGTGTCGGCGCGTATGAGTTCACATGCATCGTTACCTGTGTCTTTGAAATACGCGCTTGTATCTGTAGGAGTGTGTGTGCTTCGGTAGGTCCGTTGATGATACTTCGGACGTGATCCCAGAACGCCCTGGTGCCTGGATGAAGCTCAGCGTGGAGTTTTTTTTTTAAAAATTCGTTCGTCTCTGCATGATACAGTGTACACATACACAACTACACAGGTTTCAGTGTCTTCACGTAAATGCTGTATGCTTTGAATCGGTCGCTTTCCTACAGGTCAAATACTGGGCTACACCGGGAAATCTTTGACAGATGTCATTTCAATTGGTATTGGAGGAAGTTACCTTGGCGCTGAGTTCGTTCACTACGCTCTCGCGGCGGATTCTGTTGCCTCAACTAAGGCCAGAGGCCGCAGACTTCAGTAAGTATCAACCGGGTGTGCATCTGTGCGTGAACAGACATGAATAGTGTCGACCGTGCCTCTTGGTATTCTGTCTCAAAGGCTGGCCTCCCGCGCTCTTCTCGGAAGAGAAGCCAGTTCTCTAGGATATCTATACATGCGACCTCTGTTCTTTATACCTGCCGTTGATGTGGAGTCTACATGAGCTGTATATATTGACGGATTGCCTTACGATACGGGCGACCTTCGTTAAAGGGAAATTGATATGAGATTTGGAGCTAGATATATGTTGGGAGGTACTTCTGGCTTCTTCCTCCTGTACGTTACTAGTAGCCGCCAGGCCTTTGCGAAGTATACAGTGTCTTGACTTACGGAGATGTGGCGTATTGTAGTTCTCGTCTACATAATTTTCCTCTGTGGTCCTCGTCTCGATGTGGGAATATCGTATGTATTTCTTCCGTCTTTTTTTTCTCAGCTTCCTCGCCAATGTTGACCCGGTAGATGTCTTCTTTGCTGAGCATGGGTTCAATCCTGAAACGACTCTAGTCGTCATTATCAGCAAGACGTTCACGACTGCAGAAACTATACTGAATGCTCTTACAGTTCGCCAGTGGTTCTCGGATTACTATGGAGGAAATGAGGCAGCTATCCGTAAGCTGTTGTTCACTTTCTTCTTCTATAAACAATTCTACTTCTTGATGAACTCGGGCGAATGTTATAATAAGAGTCTTAATCGTATCTGTACTTCACACTCGACAGGCAGGTTTAGTCGGGGGTACTATGTCTATATACAGATGTGCGTTCCTTACCATACCGTATGAGTATGTTTGAACGTAGATGAACAGTTTTTTGTAATCAATGCACCAGCGCAAACAACTAAGAGAGATAGCTCCTAGCTATGCGTGTCGAATTCTGTTTCTCTTGGAAGTACGCGGTTTTCCGCTGAAAGTTCGACAGTCGTGTGGAGAGTCAGTCTACACGGCGAATTCAAGACATCTATCTGTCCTGCCGTCTGTGTCCCTCTTTGTTCCTTCCTCCTGTGCGCACACCCCATGTATAGCAAAATCATCTGTATTCATGTATGATTGTGCTCGGCTACGCTGCTGTAATCAAAGCTAACACCAGAATACTACTCGGCACTGCCTAGCGAACGGTGTGGTGTGTAAAGCTTTTCAGTCGGGGGAAGTTCATTGCGGTGATGGCTGCGTGCAGGCGCACATTTCTGTGCTGTGAGCACAAACCTTGAAGCGACGGAGAAATTCGGAATCCCTCGTGACCGGGTGTTCGGCTTCTGGGATTGGGTTGTAAGTTTTCTCTTTTGACGTTCGTTCACTCTCAGTCACATGGTCTTTTCTTCGTGGACCTCAGGGCTATATGTTGTTGAATGAGGCGTGTATCCACGCGTGTGTCTCTGTATTCAGATACTAGTCTTTTTAGTCCTATTGCACGAGGGGGCGTTATATCATCCGAGACAGGGTTGCTTGTAAACTTCATGTATATACGTACGCATGCATTTGTGTAGACATAGATGTGTGTAGCATGGTTTGCATTGAATGGCCGTTTCTGATGTGCAAAAATTTCTTTATCCGTGAATCTGAGGCTGCGCTACGGCTCTCTCTTCAACTAACTGAGTGTTGTTAGGACATTTCCTGATGCTGCTTCGGGTGTTGCCCAGAGACAAGCGTATGAGCGGTCCGCGAGCTTCAGTAGTTGTAGTCATAACACCATCACCTGCGCGCGTACAAGATTTCCCTTGTAGAGAAGATGTTGATCGTCCAAGTGTATGGGCACCTCAAGACGTCGGTCAAGTGAACCAGTGCCACTACTCGAGCATTCTCCTGTACGGTGAATATGATTTCTGCTACCCCCCCCCTAGTGTTTTTTTCCTTCTGTGTGTGTTTGCCTGCTTCTTCTACCTACAGGGAGGCAGATTTTCAGTTACCTCGGCTGTCGGGCTTCTTCCTCTTTCCCTTCAGTATGGCTGGGATATCGTGAATGAGTTCTTGAGAGTAAGTCATCTTTAATGGCCCTTCCATCACGGAGAGTCATTCTCTCTGTTTCTTCACCTACAGTATCCCTGCCTAAGATGATTTTCAGTAGTTCTTCTCTTCAAATACTAGAGAAACACTCATTGCCTTGTCTCTTTTGTCTCCTTCACACACCACGATAACTTGGGAGGACAATAGTGAGAGTGGAAAGAGACCTGACAATGGACATCCAGCATTTCATGCGACTGAAGAGGTGTCGTGGTCTTTCTTTCTGTCTCTCAGGGAGCGCATGCGATGGATGTTCATTTCCGAGAGACCAAGTTCTCAGAGAATCTCCCAGTGATCATGGGGCTTTTAAGCGTGTGGAATTCTTCTTTCTGGGGATATTCCAACGTCGCTGTCCTTCCCTACGCTCAAGGTCTCATGAGATTTCCTGCTCACATTCAACAGCTTACGATGGAAAGCAATGGTAGGTGAAAAGCAACCGAACAGACCTGTATTGTATGCCTTCACACGTCGATACGATTCATATACGCTTCTCTCGTTTCAATTTCATCAAGGGGTTATGTAAGCATACACCACTTGCATGTATATGATACGCGTGTACACATACATAAGTCTGTATACGCATAGATGTCGAATATCTGTGTGCGTATGTACAGTTCTTGGTCTCGGTGTTTTTTATAGACTGGCTGTGTGTATCTGTAGGAGGGTTCTGTGCGTGACGAGATGTTCACGAAGAGACGAGAGTAGCGGGAGTCGTTCAACCCCGGCTTAGTCGTCTACTTCGATAAGCTTTCACTGCATTCTCATTCTGACCTTGTGGATCTGTATATATATGAACCCTTTCTCTCTTGAGGATGTTGATGATGGTGTTTTTTACTTTATCCGCTCGTGCTTTCTAGCATCGGCGTAGCGTACCTACACATAGGACAGGCACCCGTCCTCCTAACAATAGATCACAAGAACCAGGCGAGGCATTGACGAAGAAACAACGCGGAAAAGTTCAGTGGACAATAAGTCGAGGTCGAGTTTTTCATTCGTGTGTGTTCGTCTGCTGGAGATCTATCTCTTTCCATTCTGCAAGATCGTCTCCATTCATCCTTCTTTCCTTCCTAAGTACCTATGAATTGCCGTGTGAATCTCTCAGTTATCTTTAGTTCTCCAAAGCCCTGGGTTTGTTGTCTCAGAATAAGGCCCATCGTACCTTGTTTTCAGTATTCGCTACGTCGTCTTTGCCTTTGAAAAGAAAACCGGTCTTGTTTCTTCTTATTCTGTTCACCCGTAGTCTTCGATCATCATCGTCTTCTCTTCTGTATCTACACAAACGGTCTGCTTACCTAACTGTTGAGACAGATTACAAATCGTTTCATTTCTTTTTGTCTTCCAAAGTAGGGACAGGACTTGGGTGGGTAGTCGTGGGTTTCCTTTCATAAGGATTTCACCCGACACATACACGTAGTTCTCTCGACCACAAGAACGCCTCCGAGGGTCAGGATAAGCCCATATATGAGGTTGGATATAGGCCTTGCATGATTATAGTGTTCGCTTGCTTCCTCTTTCTGTTGTGGATGGTGCAAGCAAAGAAGGGATCGTGTTTGTCTAGAGGCGATGTGCCTTGATTGCTGCAGGAAAGCGCGTCACATGCGAGGGGAAGGCAATTCCGTTCGAGGCTGGAGAGATCTACTTCGGAGAGCCTGGCACCAATGGACAGCACAGGTAGAGTCTTGTAGAGGATCCAGGTTCTATGTGTGCACGTCACATATATAGAGAGAGAGACGTATAGATACGTGATGATGTATGTGGCTGTGTACCTCCCCGTCATCGTTGACGCTGTGCTGAAGGAAGTAATGAGCATCGGATGTAGGGGATCATACATGCATCATGTGCAACGGATGACGATGAGTCTTCGCTTATTTCCCTCCTCTAGGAGATTCAAGAACCAAGGTTAGAGAACCATGGGACGTACACACACAGAGCTGAAATGGCTAGTGAGCACAGGCATAGGTAGTCCCAACCACATAAACACTGATTACGGCGCGATTCATGGACATAGTCTGTATCTGTTAGGTTTCTAGGGTGAATGGACGAAGGGGGAAGAAGATTCCGAATGTACAGGGACTAAAGAGGCGTGGTGGGCAGTTAGGGTGATCGTGCTTTCTTTGTCGCCAGGCAGGGGTTAGAAAGTCGAGACTTGCTCGTGAGAAGAGGAAAGGGGGAGATTGGTCGTTAATGTCCTCTTGTTACTTTCAAACTCCTGGTGTATGGTGTGCGCGTACATGGATGTCAGAGGTGCCACATTTCTGTTTTTTTCTCTCTATATATGTATATCTGTATGTATGTATGTACACCGGTTTCTAATATCTTCCTACTGAGTATGCAGGCGGGTAAGTGAAATGTTTCTGTGCATGTTTGTTCTTGTTCTGTCTCCCGTAGCTTCTATCAGCTCCTCCATCAAGGTCGGGTCGTTCCATGTGAATTCATCGGCGTCATGCAGTCCCAGCATAACCTTCAAATCTCGGTATGCCCACGTGCGCATTATATATGTGTGTATAGCTGTTATCGCATAGATTAGGAGAGGTCACGCTCTGAAGAGGAAGGGGCGGAGGTTTTTGTATATGACAACACTAGGGGAACACACCTCAAAGTGTTTTGTATTCATGCGAAGACTTTCAGCAGCTTCGATGCCATTCTGCTGTCCTCCGTGTTTTCGGCGTTTTCTCTCTGATGACTACTTCCTCTTCTTCAGCTCAGGATTTTGTGTTGTTCTAAGGTTTCTTTCGTGTTTATGGAGGAAGGGATAGGCGGTATATACTGTTTATGGAACAGTGTTTCGATATCTATTCAGTTTCGTTTTTGTTTTCCGCACTTGTTTGCAGGGCTCTCACATCACCAATCACGACGAACTCATGAGCAATTTCTTCGCCCAGCCGGACGCGCTTGCATTTGGGAAGAGCGAAGGAGAGCTCCAAGGAGAGAATGTCCCTCAAGCCTTCATCCCACACAAGACCTTCCCTGGAAACCGTCCTTCCACCGTGTACGTTTTACGAGCGTTCCAGGGACTTCCCGCATTCATAAGAGGAAATGAGAATTGATAGTGACGAGGATTGTAAGCAGGGTGGCCACCATGAATTATCCGTAGGTGCGGCAGCGTGCAGTCTCAGGGACCTACGGAGTTCTCTTGGGGGAGGGGAAGGGGGGGGCGTATCCGCCGGATGCCATGGAGAGATTCATAAGATCATCTATACAGATATGTGTGTGCATGCATCTCTGTATTCTACGATGTTTCCGGAAGTAAGACTTTCTTCTCTTTCGCTTTTCCTCTCTGTGTGTACTACCTGCCCCGTGTGTTGAACTTTTGGAGTGCGGAGTATACAGGGGTGATCGGATACTGACTAGAAGATAAAAGTTAGAGCGTGCATGCATGTAAGGTCTTTCGTAGACTAGAACGACGCAGTGCAGGATTACGAAGTCGACTGCATGTCTTGTTTTTTTGACTTGCTTTGTCTTGCACTCTCTTCTTTTTGGAAATGAAGAAAGAAAGCACTCGAGAGTTGCTGTGATTTTAGTTTGCCCAAAGCCGGCAAAGGGATAACTACTCCACGTATAGATCTCCCTCTGGGAATGGAAAAGCATTTCCTCAGTCCTTTGGACCGATAGGTACCTATACACGTGTGTTCCATTCCTAGTGAGCAAATCCGTCAGGTAGGCACCGCGGAAGAAGAATGTCGGTCTGTCTATAGGTACGCTTGGATAACTGTGTCCGCCGCGTCAGGAGTTGACTTCCATCAGTGATTGATAATGCGCGCTGAGACCTTTATTTCTGGGTGGATATTCTATAGACTACTACTTCCCAAGCTCACGCCATTCTACATTGGACAGCTCTTAGCGCTGTATGAACACCGCACAGCAGTCGAAGGATGGATGTGGGGAATCAACTCTTTCGACCAGTATGGGTAAGAAGAAACCTTTTTTCCTGTCATTTACTCTTATAGTCACCCTTGATCTGTCTGGCTGTATATATACACTCAGGCGTAAGGTTTGTACATCCGGTCAGCAAATCTTTTTGTGCAACCTCTCTGTGATGATGACGTATGGGAGTGACAGAGGTTTCACGTGTCAATCAAAGTCCTACATGCATTTGTCTCCTTGTAACTATATATACATATATATGGAGAGAGCAAATGTATACATATGTATAAAGATAAACTGTATTGGTCGAGGGCGTTTGTCGTTTGGATGTCTCTTCGCAGAAAAGTGTCTGTTTTACACTTCCTCTCCGTGGAGGTGCAAAGTGCCCGACAACGGCCTGGCCCTCACTCCAAAGAAGCCAGCTAACATGTACAGAAGAAATGTAAAGCAGTTCGGAACTCCATTGAACACTCTTATGTATCTGTATGTGAATAAGTGCCACTGATCGGTTGTACTGAGGGTTGATGTGTGTCATCAGTACCTGTGTACAACACTGACAATGTATGAATGAATGGATGTCTTTGTTGTCGTTTTGCTAGTGTGGAGCTTGGCAAGGTTCTCGCGAAGAACGCGCGGAGCATGATTGCGGCTCACCGTGAAGGGAAGGCGTAAGTTTCAGCGCACGAATCGGATCTTCTAACTTTGCATCATCTGCAGTTCCAGTGTGTCTATGTGTCTTCTATGCATCATCATCATCAAGGGCATTCCCTTTCTGCATTCTGTGTGGAAGCGATACGTGTATGTATGTTGGTACTTCTTGCGTATGCGCTTTCGCGAATACATACGTACAGAGGCAGAGAAGGATGTAAGCATGTCGTGTCCATCACGTGGTACTCATTGTATATACATCCGTATGTGGGATTCCACAGTTGACACCATGTCGCCTGAGAGCTCGGTTCATTCACGGTGGGTGTGTGCGTGGACGAGCTTCTCTGAGATACGCTACTTTTTTCTCTGCGTGGAAAGCACGCTTGTACCAGTAGAAGGTGGTGACAGAGTCCGAGGTGTTGAGGAGTGGCCTGAGTGTAGACGTTAGGTGTGTGCTGGCTCTTTTGCTAGAGCAAGACGGGGCTATGTAATAACGAACCAACCTCAACCTGCCGCACCCGAAACCACGGTGGCTGTGGTTATGCCTACATTTGCTCTCTACTTCGTGTCCCGGTGCGCGGTGGAAAAATAGGGTCAGCACATGCAAGTTTTTTGTGCAGTGACGCGTGTCTGGACTTTCCACGATCTTGCCGTGCTTATGGCCCGTGCGCTGCGCTGAGAACAAGCTCGTCAATGGTTTGCTACGATACCGTCTACAAGCATGTATTGTGAAGGGAGTACCCTGTAAGGAAGTGTTGATCAGGAGCTTAACGCGCGGTGCATGGTCGTGGCGGTGAGAGGTAGCTCTGGTTTGTTTTTTTTTTTTTTACTTTATTGAGGAGGCATCAGCGCAGTGTATTGTTCGTTCTGCTTTTCCTGTTGCTCTTCAGATTGCCGGCTGATGCGGACAAGGGATTCAACCCGGTTACAAAGAAGATGATGATGCACTACTTGAAGCATACCGGTTCCGGTTCGGGACAAGGGGTGTTGCATGCGGGCGCGCCTTCGTCTGCTGCAAGAGACGAGTAAAAAGGAGGAATGGGCGGCGCGAGGCAGCGTTCAAGTGTCGCATTTCGTAGTTCGGTGTTCACATTCCAGCGTTCTTGAGGTGGATCATGGGATCATTCGTTGGTGACTGTCCTCTATCGATTTGTCGCCGTCAGGGACCATTTTGCTTGCCGTTCGTCACTCAGTCCCAGTGTTTTTCTTTCTCCCTTCGCACCCGCATCGGAATGTCTTCTGTGTACATGAGCTCCCGCGTTTTTTGTGTGTGCGCGCGTGTTGCGTGCAATCAATATGAGAGCGTTTTTGTGTTGGGGATGTAGCACCCGGGTGGATGCAGGAGGCTCCAGTGTTTTCTCTCATTTTTGGTACAGGTGCCCGTGACTGGCACTTCCTACAGTAAACCGAACCTACAAACACCATTTGGATATTGCTGTGCATGAAGAGGTGGTGCATATACACCGTGCAAGAGGGTGATCTGACAGGACATTCGGTTGTGGCCTGGTTTCCGCACTTTCGCCACGTTTGCAAGCGCTAACGTGTATGCTGTAGGCTATAATGTTCTATAGTTATTGATGGCCCGTCACCGTAATAATAGCATAATAGCACACGCGGCGTAAGTGGATCCTTCAAGAGCGCGGCCCTGAGCGCCTGAACATCTCTCGCAGTTCGCAGCCCCGGTGTGAGGAGCACTCTTCTACGGGGAGGCTTGCTGCGGCGGAGTTCGTTTGGAAGGTACTCGGGAGGCGGCAAAGCGGTCCGCACCGTATTAGGTACATCTGAGTTTTTCTCGAGCGGGGTCACAGCACACGTAGCGTAGCTGCTGCTCCCACGTGAATCAGTGCCGGAGCTAGATAGCCCTTTACAGCCGTAGTTGTGCCGTGCAGGTATTCTAAGGCTGATCGCGTCTGTTTAGGGCTTTCATGCCGGGGTCCCTCGAGCAATATAAGAGACAGGGAGAAGCAACCTAGCCTGTAATCTGCTGGGGGCTGACTGGGATGGGGGATACTGTTGAGAGGTGCGGCAGGTGCTTGAACACGGAACTCGAGCGTCAATGACGGACCGCCATGTCAGCAGATGTGTACCTAAGACTTAAAGAGGTCAGGGCAGTCGAGGTTGAGATCGGTTCGCAGGAACTATCAGAGAGTGGCAAGAGCAAGACCGAGGCCGCCTGCACCCAAGGTCAGCCTTGGGCCGGACCCTACAGCGGTTGAAACCGTCTGTTCATCGACAGCCAAGCTCTTTGGGCTGTAGGGCCGTGTAGGGTGGAACGAAAGAGCATGCGAAGATTCTCGAATACGTATGGCATCTCACAAAAACAGACTGTTGATCGCAGCTGGGGTGGCCGGCGCAGCAGCTCTGTTTGGGGTGAGTCAGTTCTAGTTGAAGAATGAAACTCGTGGAGCTGCGACAGACGTGTTCGACAGCGTGCGGTTCAGTGTTTCGGAGTGGTGCCGGAAGCGCTCACCTCTAACTTGGCGGAGTACGGTGGACTTGCCGGTGCAAGCTGTGAAGTTCTGGCGTTCTCCAGATGGTGTGTGTAGTCGGGCTGCGGAACGGCAGTGGGTCTCGACTGAAGAGTGAAGGTCAGGAAGTTGAGGAGGCTGTAATATTCGTGGGGCATCACGATCAGCCTAGGGCAGTGGGTGTTACGACATCCGGATATAGAAGGGTTCTTCAATCTGCGAAGGTGGTCAGCGTGCAGGTCGTACAGTCGCACTGGCCACCACATAAGCTCGGTCCTCGTGGACCTGCCTTTGGGTGTTTGCTCTGTTCTCTCGACTACATTCACTTGGTGAATCGGGCGCAGTGGACAGGGGTATGTTTTTCGCCAGCTTATTCGACGGTCACAGTGGAGACTCCGTGCGCAGAGGGGACCCGCCACTCCGGCTCTCAGAGTGGCAGTGCCAGCGGGAGAGCGGAAGGCCAGTATCACTGAACACCGCGGACTCTTAAGAATGCGATTGTTCAACAGACGGAGGCATGAACAAGCCTGGGTACTACTGGTTATCAGAGTCCTCAAGGAGAGCAGCAGTTCGGGTGCGTGGATTTGTAGATCAGTCCGTGTTCACTGGTCTCGCTCCCCCCCAGACTCTTGGCAGCGGACGCAGTGGTCTTCATTATTGTGAATACACTGGTCATAAGCTTTATCCAGTCTTATCACTACGGAGATTGACGCACCGCACGTAACAAGACATTGAGAATGTCCCGGAGTCCTGGGCCACCACGCGAACCCACGTGTCCATGGTCCAACCGCTAACTCGTGGTTCTACCAGGTCCCACGCAAGGAAAGCTGCAAATAGCACTTCAGTGCCGGGCTTCTGCTTGCAGAGAGTATCCGTGGTAGCCGGCTGCTGTGTAGAAGCTGGGTCCGCCAAGCAGTCCGTACGTACACCTCGGCCCCCTGGCAGGCGCCTAAGAGGGTCCCGGCCCTGTGCGCTCCGTACACGATTGGTTTTCTTGGGTCCTCCTTCAAAAGCACTTAAGCAGAAGGTTGACACAAAAATGGCGAGGTTTATCTTCTTCCTTGTAGTCGCTCTGGTTGAGTGCTGTTGGCGTCCCGCTCCAGCTTCGTGTTCGCGGGCGGAGCGGACACACGTCACGATAGCTCCTGAGGACTTGCTCAGCAAATATGATCACAAACTGCAACAGTTCTCTGAGTACTTTGGTAGGCTAGATGCACCGGATGTTCTGATAACACGAAATCCTGTGCATATACCCTGGCAGCTCAAAGCTCTACTGGAAAGTTCCTGCAGGAGATACTGGAAGATCTGGCCAGGCACCCCGCAACAAAGTTCGGAGTCGGGATCAATTCAGCTGCTGCTCTTCGCCAGCCCGTCTATTACCCCCAGAGAATCCCAATCACTAGAGGCAAGGAGCTTTGCAATCCACTGTAATAGACTGAAAGAAGCTCTCCCCGTCAGCTTACAGAAGTCCTCTTGAAGGGCTCCCAACCGGGTCACCCCAGGTTGGTCAACGCAATTTCTGTTTGCCTCCTGTTGGAGAGCTGCAACCTGTTTCCGAATTCGTATCATCCAGCAACAATCTGTTGCACTTATGGCGTACATCTCGACACTGACGATCCTGGCATTAATTCCGTTCTCTTTCCTCGCGGTGTTTGGTGAGTTGGTTGCCAGCTTGCTTTCAGTTCCGCTGCCCACCAGACAACTGCCTGACAGGCGCGGCGCCGAATTTGGTTGTATATACGTGGTGTGCTATCATTGGTAAGACGGCCTGCTGTCATCCAGCTCCGCTTGTCCCATGACGCTGTACTGGCCTCTAGGCTACGCTGCGGGAACCCTCACCTTGATGCTGCTGTTTGGACTGATGGCCAACTGGATAGTTTGTGTTTGCTCCTTAGCTTTTGGCGGTGGGGATCTTTGACTCTCATCAGATGAGACTTGGTGGTCTGTTCAACGAAGAACACCTCTGCAGGCTTGGCGGCGTACTTCAGCTACGCGAGACCGACAAAACAGCTCGCCTACGCTATCACTTTCTTTGCCTGTCTGGTAAGTCTTCAGCTCGGACCCTGCAAAAGCGTATCTCATTATCTTGGCTCAGCTAGCAGGAAATACGATTTATGGCCTTCTGGCAGGGCTGCCCCTTCCGCAGATCAGTCCGGCATTTTGCGGTAAGAGGCAGGATTTTGGCTCTTCGCTCAGCATATCACGACGGTACGGTCAGGCCTCGCTGGGCTCATCTTTGACACTGGTGAGTCCACCTACCCTTGTCTCTTGAGCAGCAGCTGTAATGCGTCTTCCAATCTGTGTCACCAGGGTTCGCGGGCAAACGCTACGAAGTGTTGAAGCTACTGTACTTGGCGTTCGTGGCTGTGTTGGCAGCCCTGCTGTACCTCACTATTCCTTCTTACGTACTCGGCAAGGAGCCTCAAAACGCCCAGGAACGAGAGTTTGCTACGTGAGATAGATGGCGAAGTCAAGCCGTTGCTCAGCAGAACGGAGTGTGTTCCAGGACATGCACCCGGTACATCGTCTGCTTCATCTGCGCTTGGGTCGTGTCCGGAGGTATCATGCAGGTTTGTTCGTCTTTCGTCGTTCTTACTCCACTCAGAAAAAGACAGCGATCTCCGCAGCTGTTTTACCTTCTTGGAGCCGCCTTCAACCCGCTTGGTAAGGGCTGATCTCCAAACCTGTGGTGTTGTCCGCTCCACATCGCCGCATCAGACCCGGCGTCAACATTCTACATTCCAACGCAACTTCGCCTAGACACGTGGGAGACCTACGTAGCCTTGAGCAGTAAGAAACCCCTGATAGCAGTAACCACCCAGGTGTTCCCTGAAGCACGTTTTGCAGTATGGGCGTTGTTGACATACGTTTTTGCGTACCTGCGACAGAAATACGAACAAGGTGGGTTCCACAACTTCCTCCGTCTTAACCAGGGCAGGAACTCCCGGTGTTTCAGACAGCAGATTCGACCCCGAGTTAGTCTCACGTGAAGTGAGAGAGCAGTGGAGACGGCTAACGTCGCAGTGACCGGTTGGCTGACTGGGCTCCGATCACTCCGGCCTTAGCGCCGCTCCGTGGACTGAGAGTTACCTCGGTGCATTCTCGGGAGTGTTGCCTGCTGCTGTACTACCGTGCTAACATAGTGTACACTGCGTGTGGTCCGAAGCGCTGCGGCCCTTTTAGCCTTGCTCGGCATCAGCAGACTTTGGCCATGGGCCGCTTGCACACTAATCTGGAGACAGCTTGTACGCGTGTTGCCCGGTCAGAGGCTATC
This sequence comes from Cystoisospora suis, assembly GCF_002600585.1. NCBI lineage: Eukaryota > Apicomplexa > Conoidasida > Eucoccidiorida > Sarcocystidae > Cystoisospora > Cystoisospora suis. The sequence goes on from NW_027157466.1 coordinate 17,943, forward strand.
AAAAAGCACTGAGTTCCGGCCAGCCGAGGACGAGCCCGGCCACCGGCGCTTCTTCCCCAGTCAGTAGAACAGGGACTCAGCCACTGGATAGGGTACTAACCGCCGCTATATCCCCGCGGGGAGTAAAGTTTCAAGGCAGTGAAAAGGGCGGAACCTCCTAGCGGGACAGGGCATGTCATCCCGAATACGATGAAGAGGCAAGCAACGGGCCTGCACAAAAGCCACACGACGCACGCTCAGCGACGGGACCTGCCTGCCTGCACGCGCCAGGATGGCTGAACGGCAAAACAACTGAGGGACTGATGCTCTGTATTTCTGTCCCACTCCTGGAGCCAGGGCAAAGGCACGAGGTAGAACGTGAAAATTCCCCTCCTCGCCCTACCGAAAAGGCGGAGACACCGGTAGTTTGGCCCGTCTTGGCCTACAGCCTAAAGTACGGGCAGAGACCGGAAGTAGAGTCACAATCCGGTGGGATCGCGCCGCCTGCCGTTGAGCTCCGCACGTTCGCCGAGCTGCAGAGCTGTCAGCTCCTGGGGTGAGGGCCCGACTTTTTTCGAGGGTCGAGCGCTTCGTTGCTAAGCTGCGTCTGCTACAAAGCCCCGGGCGAGTGCAGGCAACCCAAGTGGTCGGAGTGCTCGCGACTGTTCTAGAGCTGCTGCAAATTCTATCGTCATGAATCGCCTCGTATCGCGTGTCTTTGTACATAAGTTTTCATCGGGAGCAGTTTCACTAAATTAATTTCGGCCTCCAGAAGGCTGTTGTCTTTCGCCCAAGGACGCTTGCGTTCTGCGGAATCGTTGTCAGCGGGAGGCTTTGTTTTCACTGACACGTGTTTGTTTCTGTCTTGTCACTTCAAGCCTTAGGGACACCAACCCGGCTGCGCTGTTGATCTGGCTTGTGAAGAAAGCGACGCGTTTTTCAGAACGTTTCGCACACTTCGCCGGAAGCTTCGCAGTGGACTTTCGGAGCACTCCCTCAGCTTTACGTACGTCCCTAGTAGCAACACAGTCCTTGCGCACACACGTCCACCGCAGCGGGAGAAGACACGAAGGCGAGCGGTCGAACGAACCACCCGCCTACCTCAGACGGCACCCTCCCTTCTTCGCTGTCGTCTGCCCATGCGCAGTGTTCTGGTGGTCCCTCTCCCCTTGTCCCGTCTTGCCTGTCGTTCATGCGCTGTAGTCTGTTCTGCTTTCGGGTGTATTTGCTTCGCAGGGGTTTTGTCTCTGAAGCAAAGGTGCGCCGCCGTGCTTATTCCCGCTGTTGGGCCGGACGCGCACCGTGGACAACAATTCCTCTGTCGTCAAGTGAAATTGTAGAAAGCAAACCCCTTGCCTGCGGATTCCTTTTCACTAGAACAAGTAGGTACGGAGCCTAACTCCTTTTGGTCCGAGCGAATCAAATAGTATCCTCTTGACAGCTAGCCTCTGAGAGTTGCCTTTTTTTCTCAGGCCCTGTGATTTGCCGGTGGCATCCGACGCTGCCGGAGAGGCGCAGCGCCGCGGTTCACATCTCTTTCGTGGGGGGGAGTGTCCTCCTCAGTGTCTGTGTGTGTTGCCACGGATCTCATCTCGGCACAAAACAAACAGAGCAGTCGGCAAGGGTGCCACGTTTCCGTGTGTGCGTCTGGACTGCTGGCGCAGTGGAGGGCGGTGCCTCCCGGCTTTCCCTGCCGCAGTCGGAGAACTTCTGTCTTGTGGCACAGCGCGAGGAACGTGAACCACCCGATGTCGGTGCTTTGAAAAGCGGCGGCCTTTGGTTCAGGACCTTCTAACCAGTCCCAGGGAATATAGTGTCCATGATTTCGCACAAGTTGCCGCTCTGTGGGCCGTGTCAGTCTCAGATCTGCCCGGTTGGAGATAACTCACCTCGCAAAGACCGGTGTGGCAATGTGCCCCTGCTGTCCTTGTGCGTAGGTGTTTAGCCCCGCTGGAAAAAGCCCGTGTGACGCGGGTCCACGTTGGTCGACGGAGTAGGGAATTCATCACCTCACTTTGTCTCTTGTCAAGTGTCCTTTTGCATGTCGGCTTTGTTCTCTTTGTGCACGTCATTCCATCATTTATTCTTTGAAGCGACTTGTCGCCTATGGCTCTCCGAATCAGCAACCTCAAAGAGCGGTTGAATTTTCCTCGGAGTCTTTGACGCCCACGAACCTTGTGTCGGGAGATTACTTTTTCTTACTCCGGTTCTTTCCTCGTAGCAGAAGTCTCCATTCGCTCAGACGGTTCTCGGAACGCAACGGGTGCATACACCGATTACTTCCACCCCCGCCTCCACTCCTAGCGCCGTGACGGTGTTGTTTGGATGCACTTTCGCCCTGTTCCTTCCGTCACCTTCGCTTACTCGGGCGGACTCTTGGTTAAAGAATGTCGGCCTGAAGTAGTCTGGTGCGGCCCCGGGGGCCGTTGCACTCGGTCATGAAGAGTGCCTCTTCCGTTACCTGAAGCCTCTCCAGCTTCGCATATCAAAGAGAGCACCCCTCCAGGTGTAGTCGGTCGCCGTCACGGTCGTTTTGTTGGCTCTGTCAGTCTTGTCTTTGTCGAACTCTCCAGGCACTCTGTAGCTCCATCTTTCCCCCGTTGGCCTCCACCGCGGTCCTGTCCCAGTGTGGCGGATTTTCGTGCGGTTGCGGGCACAAAGTAGCCTCTTTCCTCTATCTGTGTAGAGATGTCGCGCAGCTCCTCCGTGCTGGCATCTGGCTTTCTCAGCCAGGGTGGCATTGTTTCGCAGGTTGTTGCGCCGTCTACCGCTGCGGGCAATGCAGGGAACTTCCTGTCCGGGGAGTCGCGCCCACACGCGCGGAGCTTTGCGTTTTCGCAACCCTTAACAGATCCCCGCAGCCTTCTGAGTCAGTCGCCTGCTGCGGCGGCGGCCAAGCGTACTCGGGAGATGCTGCAGACTTTCTCTGTCTCCTCGTTCGGACTCCCCGCCGGGCAGGATGAAGAGCTGCCGTCCGTAGCGGAGGCAGCACGGTTCGTTGCGACGGTCGGTGCGTGTCCGGAGGAGCCTCGCCCGGCGAAGCAGGCGAAGATGCTTCCTGGTGGTAGCGTTGCCGCTGCCCGGGTCTGTCTTGCTTCCATATCAACAAAGGCCGGCAACCACGGTCTTTTCAGTAGCTCATTCCCTTTCGGGGTGGCTAAGGCGCAAGAGAAACTGACAGCCATGGCCGGAGGGCCTCCCGCTACAACACATGGGCAGAATCATCTGCATGAGGGTTTTTTGGTAGGGAAGAGCGTACTGAGCTGGACCTCCAGAAACGTGTCAGTCACTAACGGTGTTGCCAGAGCAGCTGCATCCCCAAGTTCGGCGCAAAAGCTGGTCAAGAGTGAACCTTTCAATGCAGCCAGCGCAAGTCCCTCTCCACACAAAGCTAGACAGCATCTTCCTGCAGCTGTCGGAGAGTCTCGGACAGAGGAAAACAAAGACGCTACCTCGAGACCCGTAACCCGTTGCGGTTCCCCCTTCGCGTGTCAGGTCGAGGAGCTCAATCCTGTAGAGCGCTGCCGACTTCTGATCACAGACACGTCTGAGTCCTTTGGTGAGGACTGGGGGATTGACAATGCACACAACACTCGGCTAGCGCAGTTCAACTACGACCAGGCAGCTTACCGAGCTGATAAGGCCCATCCCGGTGATTACACCGCTGTCAGCAAGCGCATCGGACCCGAAACGCGCGACCTTCTCGTCTGCATCCTGAACCAGGTTGCAGCGCACTTGGTGGATACTACGATGAACAACGCTCAGTGTGGCGGTGGAGCGGCCTTTGCTAGTACCGCAACGGGTTCGGTGCAACCTAGTGGAGACACTCACAAGGCTGTTGGCAAGGATGGCAGCGCAGTGGGAAAGCAATCCACGTTAGAGCTGAAAACGATGAGTACGGATCCTCTGAATTCACGAGCAGCAGCGACGGTGGGAATCGCGCTTCAGTTGTTCGACCGCTTCATGCTTGTCGTTCACCAGCACGACGTGCACTACGGGCTAAATGCAGAGCATCAGTTGCATGTACTGCATGGCTTGACCGCAGCCGAAAGCGCACGAGGAGGGTCGGGCATCAACAATCTGATGCTCCATCAGCTCATCGCTATTGCGTGTTTTTGCTTCGCGGATCGCGTGGAAGCTATTCACGCGTACGACTATTCCGTTGTGCTCGACGCATGGCGACAGCATGCTGTTGGTCTGTTCAAGCAAAGCTGGACACCGGCCCCGTCTACGAATTTGCTCATGCGGAAACTCACTCTGATCGGAAGTCGGATCTTCTCCCACATCACCCCTGTTGGGAACGTCTGTGTGCCTCCTGTCTCTGAATTAGCCGAGGCCCTCTTGAACGTTGCTGTGCAATTTGGCATCACGCGTGCACACAAAATGCCGGTGGAACGACATCCAGAAGACCATCAGACCAAGCAGGAACTGGCCTGTTCGAACTTGCAGGACAAAGACAGTCATGTTCTGGGGGGGGAGCAGGCCACCGGTGGTGACACAACTGGGAAAGAAAGACGTGAGCTGCGATGTCGGAGGACCGACCACCTGGCCTGCGGGAAAAAAAATAGTTCTCCTCGCGACAAAGACAGCTTCGACAAGCCCGCATCGTCTTCAGCTGAGGCGGGGGAGAACGTAACTAAGAATGACTATTCTCTCCGGGTGCGCATGAGCAGCAGTTCACTTCCTGACTACCCTCGGCTAATGGCCCAGTTGTTGGCACGTCTCGGACAGTTGGATCGGCGGATCGCCCTCGAGTTCAAGCCTTCAGTTGTGGCAGCTGCTGTTTGCCAGGTGGCTCTTCTTCCGCAGCATACCGTTCCCGAGTACTCGCCACTCTCACCAGCCGCCCGGGTTCTTGCGTTGCGTGCTGTCACCGCAGCGGGGGCGGCGGCGAGCGCCCGCCTTGTCCGCCGGTGTCAGTCCATGCTGCTACATAAGTGGATCAAGGTGCGCTGTGTGTTGGAATTAACGGCACGTTCTCCTTCGGCTGTCGCTGGAAGTGCCAGTCTACCTGACCGGATGGCGGCTGACTGGGTTGCGACTCGGCTGACTGCAGGCTATCACAAGGACGTCGTGGCGCTCCTTCATAGACATGCCGAAGTGTGGCTGCAGTGTGCTGCGGCAAATCTCCGTGTCCGTGCTCTGACGGGAGGTGGTGTGACTTCAGGGGCTGAAGACGCTGTAGGAGAAATCGGTGACGATGATTTCCCGACGCGTCGCTCCACAAAGCAGCACGAACGAAGTTCGACGCGGGAGGCGCGTGCGCTGCAAGAGAACTTGTCACAGTCAATGGAGCGAAGAAGGCTACGAGGTGTACGTTCGCTGGTGTCAAGGCGCGAGAGAAGTTCACATGGGGAAGACCCGAGGGCTTGCATGAGTGCATTGAGTAGGCAGCTGCGGCGTAACGGTCAGATGTCTGCAGAAAAGCCGGGAGTCTTGGGCAGACTTGCGTCAATCGAGAGTGCGGGCGAAGAAAACAGAGAGAACTGAAAAGCGAAGCCAGGAGTCATTAGCAAGGACAACTACGAGGACGACTGCCTATGGAGTAATAAATGGTGTATGAGTTTTCACGGAATATGAGGGACAGATTTCTGCTCGATGTCCGGGGACAGACCTGGGGTCTGTCATCTTCTATTGCCAAGCACGTGAGGCTCAGTGCGCGCTGCGTCAAAAAAGTCGTCGAACGATGCGTAGGTGTTCGCAGTTGGGGTAGCGGTTTCTTTCGACGTGGACGAAGCACGCATTGATTTCTTGTAGAGCTCACGTAGATCCCTGACACGCCCCTCTTCCTTCCACTTCCTGTAGGGGAAATGAGAGGTCCACTTTCCACTCATGTCCTGCAGTCGTGCTTTTTCTCAAGTGCTCACGAGGGGTATTCAGTGTGCTTAAGGGTTGAGCTGTTTCCGCTATAGGGAAGAGGGAGTCTCTTGTCACACATTCATGCAACCAAGCTGTTTTCAGTTTCCCAAGCCTTTTCGGGCTTACGCGGGAAGGTGGGAATTTTGCGGTATTTAGCGAATTTGCGTCATTGCCCTGCTTTGTATGAGTGAAATTCTTCAATACGCTGTCATCTTTGCTAGGCTTGTGCTGCTTTTCGCAGCCGCGGGTGTTGTCGCTTTCATGTAAAGAGTTCTTCCTCGCAGCCGCGGGTGTTGTCGCTTTCATGTAAAGAGTTCTTCCTCGCGACATTTTCTCCCTAGGGTGTGTTCGTTGAGGAATGCTGTCTTCGCCTGTCAAATGAAAGAGCGTGAGTAGCGCTTCGTCGAAGTCTGACCGGTGTCGACTTGTGTCTGTCGTCTACATGAGTGTACGTTATACGTGCAATAAATTGCCATTGGCCATCCGTACACACGGCAAAGGAACAGTATATCTTTGCTCCACTTGCTCCCATCAAACACCTTCATGGGGACACGTGTCGTGTCTCGGTGATGGGCCGCGCTTGGTCTCTTCGTCCCTACGTGTTGCCATTTTGGAGATAGTTGTGATGCCCGTCTATATCGCCTGTCCTGATTGCATATTTGCTTTCATCCAGGGGTTTGTTACGGGGGCGGTTCCACGCCGAGGTATGATCAGGTTTAGCGAACTTGCACTACGTCCAGCCTGTGTCATAGCCGGTAGTCGGTTGATTTTCTTTGTCTCCAAAAGTTGTTTCGCGCCGAGGAGCTGCTCTGTCGCGCTTCCCTCCATCTCTCGGCTCTTCGGGACGCTGTGTCCGGATTCTTGTACACGGGCGAGACCCCCTTCAACCCGGTTTACTACGCGTTCAGCTCGTGAACGCCTCCTGTTGTGCGTGTCGTCAGACGCCAGTTCATTCAACGGAGAAAGTAAACCCTTGTCTTCTATACATGTTTCCTGAACTGATCAATTTTCTCACTATCTCACTTCGAGGCAGAAAGAGGACCGCCTAGCGGTTGTCGCCTTCACGTAGTGTCTTCGTCGTATCTGTGACCTCGACAAATAGTCTTTTTCAAAGGAAATCGTTGTCTTGATTTCACTTTCTCCCGCCGACATGGAGACTTCGGTCATGCCGCTGTCCTTGAACAGTGAGACCGCGACGGTTGGCGTCCTTACAGCCCGGGCCCCGAGGGGTGCACCCGTCGCCTCACACCCGAAAAGCGGCTCGACCTTCACTCTGCCGCAGCTGATCTTTCTTGCGACTGAGTCAGTCGTAAAAAAAAGACGTGCGGGCTCACGAGTCTCAACTGTGATCAGGCATACGGCCCTCGTCTTTCAAACACTCAGCTACGCTCCAGTCCACATGTGAATCTGACTAGCGAACTGCGGTTAGATTACTCTTACATGCATGTTTCCCGGTTTTCTAGTATCCAACGCGAGAGAGGAGCTAATTGTACCACGGGGGGTGACTTCAGAAACCGTTCTTCTGGCCCTGTACTGCAAGAGCGAGCTTTCCCGTCATGTAATCTGAATCTCTGGAGGTTGAAGTGTGGACACTGCCGGCTGCAAGAGTGCTGCAAGTCTCTCCTGGCTGATGTTGGTCAGTGAGGCGGCAGGCGAGGTCTACTCGGCGTCTGAGAATGCTAACCCTGTTCGGCCTATCCTAGAACATGAACGGTACCACAGTGACTGCGCATAGTGAAGGTCAAGAAACCGATAGCTTTTACAGGGCGACCCCTTCTCCACAGCAAGAAGCCGCAACGTCCAATTGTAGAACCTGATGAAGATACTTCAACAACACTTGCCATGGTTCGCCTTTATTGTGTAGTTGCGAGCCCGCTGTCTTCAGGTGTTCACAATCCGCCACTGTCCGGGTGAAGTCCGCTACCAGGCGAATGAGGTTGAGGAGCCCCTTGACATCGACGAATGGTTGGAGCACGTGCATTCAGTTTTTGAGCCACTGTATACTATACTGAAGGAGCGCCCAAAGACGATCGGGACTCGTACAGCAGCGAGTATCTGAGTACGCCTCTGCCTCAGGCGCGGGCTTGCTCGTGACAGTTACTTTGTCTGATGCAAGACAGATGGATACCTTTCAGCCTAAAATGCCTACCGGCGCCCCATGCGTTACCTTGCCTTCATGAATGTGTCTTGGATTCCTTTGATGCGCATACTACGACCGTTTTGGGAGGAAAAGGGGTTATCTCGTTGTTCGCCTTAAGCAGGCATCAAAAGCGTCGACAACATAGCTAGCTGCAAGAGACAGTGTACAGCAGCGACAGGACTGAAGATCACATGGTGCTAGTAAGCAGCTACAAGTGTTTCGGGCCGGTGCGCACAGGGCCTGCCTCGGGCGGTACTATCCGCCACGGGCTACTACTGGTGCGCACTCGGTAGAGACAAGTCGTCCCCCACAAGGGGCCAGGCTTGGCCCTGCGCCGGTACGTCGGGATTCAGTATTGTAGGTTTTCGCACCTATTCCTGGTGCATGTGTCAGCGTGAATATAGATCTCAACGGGCAGCCTCGCTGCCAGATTGCTCCAAGTTGGGTGGCCTACTGTCCTGCCAGTGAAGAGGGCCCTGACCACGGAGTAACCAGTAGGAAAAGATTTGAGAGGTAGGACCGATGAAAAAATGTTACCCGTAGCGGCAAGGCCTCTAACATTGTGCAGACATGCGCTACGGCAGCGGGTGTTACAGTAACGTATGGTCGTTAGCTTGCGAGGCAGGACTAGAGTGTAGCAGTGCACCAATCACTAGTACGAAGGTTAAGAGGGACGCCGTTTCTGCCCTTGGGCGGATTCGCCGCACACAGATCTTCTACTAGTTTAGACACCTAATACCTGGCTCAACTTACCTTGCTAAAAGCTGTGAGTAGCCCGGTTTCGATGCAGTCTTCGCAGACTGTACTCCGAGTGCCGCAGAGGGCTCGTACGCAACTACGTTGAGGCAAAGAGAAGCCTGACACGTGCGCGGGCACGTGTCAGGCTTCTCTTTGC
>NW_027157467.1:0-228 GCF_002600585.1 Cystoisospora suis
TGCTTGAAGATCCCCTGGACCTCATACTCGTTCCCCTGTATAGGCAGCTGGGAGCTACCGGTACTTCTAAACTCTGATAGATTACCTAGCCACGGCTTCAATAAAGATACATGAAATACGGGATGCATGAGCATAGATGGTGGTAATTTCAATCGGTACGCTCGTTCTCCCACCTTACCAATGATCTTGAAGGGTCCTCTATATCGTAGACTCAGCGCCTTTGATGAA
>NW_027157468.1:0-485 GCF_002600585.1 Cystoisospora suis
AAAGAAGCCGACGACGGGGCTCGAACCCGCGACCACGAGGTTAAGAGCCTCGCGCTCTACCGACTGAGCTACATCGGCGTCGCCCACGCCGACAACGCCTTCCCTCACCTCCACACCCAACATGCCTCATCGTCACTCGTACGACCTCCTCTCCTCCACACCCAACATGACTCATCGTCACTCGGACGGCCTCCTCTCCTCCAAGGGCGTCTCGGACCGCGTAGAGTTGAGCAGCCGTGCGGACTGCATTTGTCTAGATCATCCTAAAGTCCCAGTCCCCGCCAGAGCGTTCCTGCTACACATCCACACCTCGGGTCGCATCTCGACACCCGAGACGGCAGTCCCACTTCGGTCCACCCACGCCCGGTATACGCGCAAATAATGTTACGGCAGTCACTAGGGCGAAAGTATATATGCGTTCGTTCTGTCTCATCAGCATGCGGCGCGCGCCTCAGTGGTGGCATACCCGTGCCAGTCCACTTGCG
>NW_027157469.1:0-226 GCF_002600585.1 Cystoisospora suis
ACGCCGAAGCCGCCTTCGCGTGGTGTCTGGACACCAAGAATCATTACATCAGGGTTTAGGCGAGGCATGTTCGCCTCCCCCGTGGCTGTCCTTCTCCGGATAACCTCCTGTTGGGCCCGTCTGCCGATTGCTGGGCTCGTGGGCACATGGTCTGGCCGTTCATGGCCCCAGGGAACTTCGTTCGTTCTGCTAGTCGTTTCCTCGACTTCCGCGCTTGATGTGCGTC
>NW_027157470.1:0-281 GCF_002600585.1 Cystoisospora suis
TTTCCTGGGTTTTCATTGAATTTTACTGAGCTTCGCGGCTCTGGATAGGCTTCCCTATCCTTACTAGACTCCTTAGGCTTCTCTAGGAGCCCTACTGGTTCCGTGTGTGCGCCGTACTGTTGCTGTGCTGCCTAGCGCGGTTGCGCGCGGGTCGGAAAGTCCGGCCGTTGCGATCCTCCTGAAAAATGTGCTCCCGCCCTGATGCGGGGTTAAAATATTTCCTAAAATCGCAAAAGGTGCCTAACGCACCTTGAATTAGCGTCTTACGTGGCCTGGCCGCT
>NW_027157470.1:542-898 GCF_002600585.1 Cystoisospora suis
TCCCCTACACGAAACATGGTTTCCGGCCCCTGGAATGCTCCCAACAGGTTCCTGAGATCCCCTTCTTTCTTTTAGCCTCTCCTAGGAGGCGTCCCTCTTCTTATCTTGCTCGCGCCGTACTCCTTTCCTCTCCCGGGACGGCGTAGGAGATGCGTCGGCGATCTGCTGGGGATGCTCCGGGTTCTGGCGGGGTGAGTTTGCCCCCCCCGAGGCTGTCCTTCTCCTGCTATGCCCCTGTTGGTCCCGTCTCTCGATTGCTGGGCCGTTGGGCACGTGATCTAGCCGTTTTTGGTCCCTGGAAACTTCGTTCGTTCTGCTAGTCGTTTCCTCGATTTCCGCGCCTGATGTGCGTCGAT
>NW_027157471.1:0-246 GCF_002600585.1 Cystoisospora suis
AAAGCAGACGGAGATACTAGTGAATGAAACAAGATGTTTGCTTCTGATCATGCTGTCATCGTCAACCATCAAAACATTCACACATGTTCTGTTTGAACGAGAGTGCACCTCAGAATACACACCACTACGTGTCGGGTGTATGTACATCACATAAACATACACAAAGAATTTCGCGTGGAACTCTACAAGAAGATACAATATCAATCTCTATTTCTTTATGTACATATTTATGTATATATATATATA
>NW_027157471.1:320-9033 GCF_002600585.1 Cystoisospora suis
TCTATACACACAGGTGTATTTATGCCTTTCTTCCGCCACATTTATCTCACGTAAAAAGCATCCGTACACTCTCCTAGAGTTCACAGACACACAAAATGCCTTTTTAGTTTTGTTAGGTTTCCATGCAACCCCATATGTTTGTGGACACCCCACCTGAAGACCTTCATATCTCCTCTTCTCAGGTGTACATACACCTGAGCCAGGAGTTTCTGTGCAACAAACTAATCACGACTGAACCAAAGTAGAGGAACAACACCCCAGTGAAAGTTCATCTCTCGCCCTTACGACTTCTACTCATGCAACATCTCTTTTTTTCTCTCATCGAATGCTTCTTCTTTCTCTACTTTAAACTTGGACTTACCTTGGCAGGATCAGCGAGCATATATAAGCCGAAGATTCCCGAGTCTGTATATTGCGTATTGAAGGCCATAACGCTTTCGATCCAGTCATTCTCATTCAGCACGTTCAAATACAATCGAGTGTACATACCCTTCCCTGGTCCACCTGTAGAGAAAGCACCCCCCCCTCCTATTATAGTCTGAAGCACAGAGTACGCCACTAAATCCCCGCTATTCCACCCGCCCGGCTGAAAGAAGGAAAGAACAGAAATAAGAGAAAGGAAGAGAAGAAAGAAGACGTCATAAGGAGAAATGAAGAAATAGAAACTGTATACAATGGGGGAGAAAGAAGATGAATGAGTGGAGACGTGATTAGGTAGGAAAACAAGGAAGAGGATACAACAACACCTTGAGACATGCACGGAGAAATACAAACAAGACCACAAGGGATTCACTCCAGAGTTGTATAGACACGGACGTAGAAGTTCATTCAGACATAGAGATAGAATTGATACGTATAGTTAGAGATACACGCCCATACATACATCCTGTAGGGGGCGTTTGGGCTGTGTACGTAGTCAGAGAGGAAGAGAGAGAAGAAAGACAGAAATAGACCTCTCATAATGTGCTACGATGAGACAGAAAAGAAATCTGGCGTGTTTACATGTATGATGTACGAGGCGAACACCGAAGAAAAAGAGAAAGAAGAAGCTAGGGGGAGAACTTGCAGTCTTTCTGCCTTTCTTGCTTAGGGAAATACACGCACGCACGACTACTGAAAAGATGACTTTCATATCTTATAGATGAGAAAGAACATGCCTACATACACACACATATACGCTCATACGCATGTATGCACATCCATACATATACATACATATACCTATATATGTATATATACAGATAAAGAGATGTGTATGTATACATAGGCAAGGTGGGAGGAGATTCTTTTCATTTCTTCATATCCGACTTGTTGACGATACAGTTGGAGATGAAGATTTCCTACATCCACATGACACACCTGCATGCATATACATCTATATCCACACACATCTACCTGTCTATCTATCTCTCTATCTATATCTATCCAAATATATATATATATATACATATATATACCCAGAAACCAAGATAGGTACGTGAAGACATCATCCATGAAGACGAGAAAGAAGATACATACATGTATCTATAAATGAATGGATAGATATGGAGAGATAGAGGATGCTGAGAGGGAGGCGTTTCATTGCTATGTATGTGTCGAGAGTGAGGGGTGACTGACTGACTGACTGACCGTTTCAAAGGCAATAGCGATGTGGACATGAGGAGAATGCATCTCCATACGAACGTCTCCACCTGTATATACAGGCGGTTGAAGAGTCCTTGGAGTCGAAGGAATCGCATTATAGTCGACGAAAGCTCTCATGAGCCACGTGCACAACTCATCGTGATTTACATTCACTCCCACGAACACCATATTCTCTGAAACAAAAATAAAGAATGCAAAACACACCAGGAGACAGGATGATATGGAATGAAGCGAAAGGAGAAGAAACAAGTAGATATTAAAGAAGCGTACGGAAAGGTTCTGAACGAAGGAAGGTCTCTGATACACATCATCGTCCGTACTACGAATATGAAAAGACCTTTCAGCTTTGTTTTCTTCTTCCTCTTCCTCATGACAAGATTTCTCTTCTCTCTCCTCTTGTTCTTCTTTCGGGGGGTGAGCGAAACAAGGAAGAAAGTAAAGAATTCTTCTTCTTCTCTCCTTCATCCAACTCTAGACGAAAGTTCCTCTCTCTATACTCGACATCTTACTCATTACAGCCTCTCTCTCGACCTCTGTACGTAGACCGATGGAGAGATAGACTGTTTAGATAGATAGATAGATAGATAGGTTGAAGATAGATGGATTACGAAGCCCTGCTAGACGGTGTTTCTACCTGTCCAGGCTGTCTTGTAAGGTGAGAGAAGACGGCGGCGCTGACTGTGCTACGATGCTTTGACGAGAGAGACACATCTGATGTATGAGAGAGGAAGACTCGACGAGTGTTTTCTTAGACAACTCTGATCAGAAAAGATAATCATGCATACACACACACGTACATCTACACACCTGTAGATATTCGAAAGAATTGAAGAATTTCCACACTACAATGGACGGATGATCATTGGAAAGAAATTTTACAACTACACGTATCCCACGTCTACCCAACTAACTCCTCTTAGCTTCTTGCCTTGTTTGATATTCACGTCAACACATGTGCACATATAAAGATATATCTATACATGTCTCTCTACAGATGTCTATCTACCTATCTATCTATCGAGAGAGATGTGTCTCGGTACCACCTATCTGTGTATGGAAAGCCGTTAGTCGTCGATCTTTCTTTGTTTCATTATCATGCGTATGAGAAAGACGGTCTATCAGGAAAGACTCCTCTTGTTCTTCTTCCTTCTTCTGTATGGGATAGAAACTATTTCAGTGAGAGATACCTCCTTCTCTGGTTGCTGCTCTTCTTCTTGACTTTGAAAAGTCTTTCTTCTTTCTTTCTTTCCTTCCTTCCCTCCTTCTCCCTTCTTTCTTTCTCTACCTGGGGAGAAATGTTGAAGCATGTAGTGACGAATCACATCAGGATTGTAGTGGTTTAAACTTCTCTCTGTACAGTGAAGTTTATGACCGAGTGTATTGTTATGCCAAGCTACAGACAAACACACAGACAAAGTCAAACACGACAGAAAGAGAAAGAATTAAAGAAAGAAAGAAAGAAAGTCTCAAGAGGCAAACAAGAGAGACAGTAGACAGAGATAGATAAAGAAGTGATCTGATTAAGAAGAGGATATAAAATATAAAAGATGGCGAGTCAACCAGTCAAGCATAGAGGATCAGAGCACAGGAAGAAAGAGAGACAAAAGAGGGAGAAAAAGCAGAAAGAAAGAAAGAAAGAAATGAAGAGGAAAGAATCCCGTGAATGTAGAAGAAAGAAGGAGAGGAGAGGAAAAGCACAAGAGGAAGAGGGGAGATGTGAGCACTAGATTTTCTAACTCCAGTCTGGTCGAAAAAGTCCACAACTTCAGAGAGGAAGGAGAAAGAAGAAGCTCTGAGGAGTGCTGAGAAAAGGCCTGCCTAAGAAGACGATGAAGAGAGGAAGCAACACAGCCAATGCATCGTGATACATTCAGTCATCGCATGCATGTCTACATGCAGAAACAGACTTCTCTTTATGATCCCCATTTTCATCAAGATTTCTCCTTCCATCAGAACATGAGAAAATCTTCTTCTTCTGTCTACATATCGTTGTCCGTTCATGAGGAAACAGAAATTCGAAGCCTTCCTTCCCCCTTGTACAGACTCTAGCAAAGGAGTCCATTCATCGAGTCCAGATCAAAGGCGTACATCTAGCTGTCTTGAGACACAGACTTCCCTATCTATCTATCTATACGTGTCTCTCTTTTTTCCTTCAATCATCTCTTCCCATCTACTTATCTATCTATGTGTATATACACTCAGCAGAAGAGAAGACTTGACACGACGAGCGCGATAGCATGCTCGCTCCTTCTCATAAATCTCCTTTCCTCCTTCAATCGATCCTTCTCTTTCTTCCACCTCTTCTTTTTCTTTTTCTTCTTCTTTTCTTGTATTCCTCCTATGATGAGCCTCGGCGTATCTGCGAGTGCGATGTGAGAAAGCAGAGAGGCGTACCAGTGGTGTGAAGAAGCTCCGAGACCATTTGGTCAGGCATGATCTCCAACTTCTTTCTTGCTAAGAGAAGTTTCTCTTTGCATGCCTTCAACTCCCACGGGAGAAGTCGAGGAAACAAGACATTACCCGTCAGCATAGGGACCAATAGCGGCATATACCCACGCAAACATTCAGCGCTGTACACTAAATGCTCTCTGAAAAAGAAAGAAAGAAAGACAAGTAAGCAGAGGAAGAAAGGAAAGTCAGAAAAGAAAGAAGGAAAGAAAGAAAGAAAGGAGCTGCATACATATGGATCAGATTTTACAGACACTATGGACCAATGTGGATAGAGGAGACTGCTGTGTATATGTGTGTGTGCCTATGTATTATGTAGGAATATGTATGGATCTGTATGCATATGTATGTATGTATGGCTATGTATGAATATAGATGTACGCAGATGTATGTAGGAGTATCTAAATAGGCATGTATAAGTGTATGACTATGTAGGTACACAAAAAGGAGGTCTTGAAAAGCATGACGTTGTTCACAAAGCACTCGAGGGAAGCTTGAGAAAAGCATCGATACTTATGTAAAGATACACCCTACATAGATAGACTTCGCTTCACTGAGATCACAAGGAAAGAAATCCCAAGGGTGTATACACAAGAATAATCATCTGCTTATCTATCTCTATCGATGTATACATACACCTACTCTTCTTTAGACATCTAATACATACATGATACATTATATGCACATCTGTATCTATATGAACTTGTGTATAAGAGATAGAGAAAGGGAAAGAGCTTCATTCAAGAAGAGAAAGACTGAAAAAAAGCCAATGACTACAGATACACCTACACATTTTGATGCGTCGTGGACTTCCATCCATCTAAAGTCGTCTATCTCGTATACAGCCTGTTTTACACCCCCCCATCCTTGTGTCTCCATGTAGACCTGTCTGATACTTCACACTTTAAATCATCTGTCTCTCTCTCTCTCTCCATCAAATGTATGTAACGTATTACAATAAGAAGGAGAATACACCGTCCAAGGAGAGAGAGAAGAAAACGTACGAGTTCGTTCTTTCTTTCCTCCCTTCTTTCTTTCTTTTTCTTTCTCTCACCTTCCAGCGACACATCCAGCATTTGCTCCGAGAACTTCGATAGTTTTGACTGTACGTAGAAGAGAGAGATGGGCTGTGGATGAGAAGGCTAGCGACTGAATCATATGGGTCACACCGAAATTCGAGAGATCTTCGAAGCGGCTCCCCGCATGCACAAACAGACCTAGGGAGGCAGTGAGACCGCCCCGATCTAAAGAGGCGATCCGTAGACCATTATCTAACTTGGAATACTCAAGATCTCCATGAGGGGAGACATACTCTCGGATTTCATTCTGCAAGAGAGCAAAGAAGAGAAGAGAAAAAAGAAAGAAAGAAAAGAAGATAAGAAGAAAGATGGCAAGGAAAAGGGAGGGGGGTGAAGAAAAGAAGTACAGAAAAAACAGAGTTGATAGGAGGAAACCTCCGTACTGATCAACATATAGAGACATCTGCATGCAGGAGAAATTACAAGAGAGCGACTGAAGTTTAGGGTCTTCTCTCTTTCTTCGTCCTTGTGTCTTAGGTAGGTTCGAGAGAAAGACAAGAGAGAGGAACAGTTAAGAACGAGAGAGAGAGATAGATGAGGAGAGAAAGAGTATATAGCAATGAAGACACATCATACATACATGTAGATACACCCCTCCATGAAAGACTTCTGTGCATTCCACTCTGTCTCTGTGAACGTCCAGTAGTGAAAATCTTTCTTCACCTCCGCACACACACCTATCCATGGATCTCTATACATATATATGCATGCATGAAGTGTATAGGAAGTGACGTACAGGCTGTAGAACGGTTTTATCGAGTGGAATGTCTCTGTAGATGTTTCCTTTGGTGTCTTCCTTCGCTCCTCCTACGTAATAGTATTTGAACTCTGGCACTTCAGCCATGACTTTCTCGATATCTTCCTTGACAAAGGGGACGTGTCGATAATTCGGCGCGGTCCCAGACTTCACAGAGGAAGATGAAGAAGATGAGGAAGAAGACTGCAGAGACACGGCCGCAGAAGAACCTTTGGTCGAGAAGGATCTTTCAAAAGAAAGAAAGAAATCCTTTCTACTACTGAATGCATTGTTGGAGAAAGAGAAATGCTGAGAGAGGGAGGTCTCTCTTCTCTTCACTATCGAAGTTCCCAGACTCCCCTGACCAAATCGACGGAGAAGTATCGATGCCATCTTCGTTGATCTTTTCGTTGTCTTTCCTCTTCGTTTTTGTCTTTTTCTTATCCGGATGGTTAGGTCATGAAGTGAAGCCGGGGGAGATGCATGCGAAGACGAGAAAGATGAAAGGAGGAGAAAGACAACAGGAGAGCGAACTGTGAAGAAACCTTTCGAAGAGAAGGAAGAGAAGAAGACAATTGAAGAGGCGGAAGAGAGAGAGAGAAAATTTGAAGAAGAGGAAGATATGAGGATATTTGTAGATACAAGGATACGTGTGTAGGTGTACACATACACTGCTAATTCGACGACGACAGAAGAAGAAGAAAGAGAGGAATCTCTCGAAGCAGAACGAAGGAATGGTAGGAAGAAGAGAGAAAAAGAAAAGATAGAGAAGAGAAGAAAGAAAAAGAGGAAAAGAGCGGAGATGACTGTGTACGAGAAAAAAGGAGAGAAGAAAAAGAAAGGAGAAAGGTGAATGAAAGAGGGATAAGAAAAGAAGGGGGCCTTCTAATCTTCAAATTCTTACTAGACCTCTTTTTTTCTTTCTTTCTATCCTATCCTCTCTTTTTCTTTTCTCTTCTTCTCGTGATTAAGCGGGCACCCTGGAGATCTCCGTGAAGAAAAGGAAAGATTCGGTAGAAAAGAGCTCGGTCCCCTTCTCTTCTTCTTCCTCCAGAAAAGAGTTGAAGCTCTCGAGGTCTCTTCTTTCCTCTCTCCTTCACTTGAACACATTCTTCTTTCTTTTCTTCTTTTCTCCGCTACCTCTATATCTCTTTCTCGCCCTCTCTTCTTCTTCCTCTCTCTCTCTCTCTCCCACTAACCACCTTCAACATGGTCATCTTCTTTACCACCGTCATGACCAAGAAAAAGAACCGTTCAAAACTGCATGCCCTCGGCTTATACACGGTGAATCCAGCGGGGGGAGGGTGTTTTTTCTTCTTTCCTTCGCTCTTGTTCTCAACACAAGAGAATTCTTTTGAGTTCAAGGGAAGAGAAGACGTTCGCTTGTGAGAGAGGAAATGACGAATACAGAAAAAGAGAGAACGAGAGGAGAATGAGAAACACAAGGACGTCTGCATGGTCAAGCCACGAGTGCATTCTTCACACTCCGTGGAAAGTTCGTTTCCTTCTATTGAGGACAAGACATCGAGCCAAACATTCTTCATACGTCGCCCCTTCTCACAGTTCAGATATTTATGTTTAGATTCCTTTAATCCTTACCGTATAAAATGGTCGAACTAGATCTCAGCCACAAGTAGATTACCTCCCATCCCACCCGTCTCATATCTATATTAAAACTATCGATAGCTTTCATGGAGCTTAACCGTCTTATACCCTTGGCAACGACTCGCCTAAGTGAGAATGCTAAGATTCCTCGATGAAAATCTTTCAAAGCACCCCAGCGGTCTTGGACATGGCAGTAGTGTGATGGATCTGGAAAGAAAGTGAAGTTCTTTCTTCTCACCGTCTGTACCATGAGAATAGTTTTCTGCGAGAAAGGTTTCTTCTTATTAGACCGATTTCCATAGAGACTTTGCATGTCAGTTGAGCACATTCATGCGTCTGGAAATAGTCAAAAAGTTTCTCGATGTGAGTGGAGGAGGCATTTGCACTCAGATCGAGAAACCTCCTCTAACTCCAGAGAAGATGTCGACTAATCGCAACAGGACATGAAGAAAAATAGTAGACACGATTCCTGCAGATAAAAAAGAAAGAAAATAAGAATGCTTCAGGGGGAAAGCGGAAGTAGTGTGGAAGCAGAAGGCCAGGAAATGAGCCGGTTTGAGTGGACCCTGCATGTCAGTGATGCTCTTGAGGAGATCTCGTGGCTTCGGAGATAACCAGTAGACACAGAGGTTTATTTCATTTCCCTTTTGTTCCCCTTGCTTGTCTCTTCAAGTTGAAAAAAGAGAAAGGTTTTGCAGGACTGAAAGGATGGGAGAAGAAGCGCCGCTGTAGCAGTAGAGGGGAGAAACTTTGATCCCTACCTCGGAGTTTGCCGGTGGTCCTAGACAGACAGGGCAGTGCATGCACGCTTGCAAAAAAGAAGTGGATAGAACTGAGTGGATGTGTATGTGTCGACGCATGCGTCACAACTTTATACCTTTCTATGGATACGCGCCAATGTATTCTTCTGTTTTGTATCAGTGTATGTATAAGAATGAAGGAAAGAGCTGGAATTAGTGAGGAGGGCATACAAACCTGGACAGAAAAGCTAAGAGTCCTCTCTATGGAAGCAAAACGAACTCCGATGTGAACGATGGCAATTGCTTCATGTGGTTTATGTATGCTTCGTATATACATCTCTATACACGCATACATGGAAATACCCAGAGTGACAGGGTGTATCCCCACGCACACAGATTAACCAACAACAAGAACTCGAACTGGAGCAAAAAAATAACTACATCTATCTATCTATCTTCAA
>NW_027157472.1:0-2642 GCF_002600585.1 Cystoisospora suis
TCTCACTTGGATTTCTCTCTCTCTTTCAATTGAACTGACTACTCTCCTGGGTTCATCTTCTTCACGCTCTTTTACACTTGACTTCCCAACAGGGCTCTCTAGCCTCCTATCTCTTCTCTTGACCGCTCTGCCTCTTCGCTTTTCTCCCGGAACGTCTTCTTTCATCTCTCTTCCTTCTCTATTTTTTTTCTGTTGCTCTCTCTGATCCTCCTGACTCCTGTCCCTCCATTCACGCCTAACTTATTCTCCATGATAGGAGCCACCACAGTTCTCGAATCGCTCCTCTCTTCACCGAACTTCTTCGTGGACCCTGACTGACGGGGAAAGCCAACCAGTCAGTCTATCACACTTTCTGGTTCCCGCTCCCAAAAGCCTAGGAACATCCTTTGAAAACTTGACACATCACGGAGGAAAGAAAAGTTGGAGTTATTACTGTCCTCACAAGCCCATCCTTTCGAAATTCTAGCAGGACACTCCTGCTCCCCAAGTCAGCTGCCTGTGACTTCTTAGAATGTTGATCTCCAATTTGGCTACACGAAACGTCGAAATTCTTTCACGAAAGAAAAGAAAATGTAAAACACCACCTTTTCATAAAAGTTAAGAAAAGAAAAACGCGAGGCCGCGCCCCTAACTGCTTTTTTCCTTCACCAAATCTGCCTCAGCGGACCAACTAACCGCAACTAGCAACGCATGCAGTTTGTATGCAGCCCCAAAACATTTCTCTGTCAGTTGGCTTCCAGCAGCCATTCTGCTGCCAAAAAAGACCAGATTCTTTCTTTAAACATCAATCTTTCGCTATTTTTCTTTTCTTTTTAATAAGTCTCTTACATTTCTTGTCTTTTCCTTGTTTGCTGCCGTGTTACTTCACCAAAAAATGTTGTAGCTTCGGCGATTCCACCAGCTTAGGACATCCGCACCTATCCGCTACTAGTTGTATCACCCCCGTCACTCTCCAAATTTCTTGACAAAACCCACTTATTTCTCCCAGCTTTCACCACAACATTTTAGTATTCTTCACGTTTTATCAGTTTGTTCACTCTTAGTACACATTTCTGTTAGTTTTCCCACTCCGTTCCAATTTCTACAGTGCCGTTCGATGACGTAGCACACCACAGGTCTGTCCTACCGGCGCCAGCTGTCACGTGCCTGCCCGCTCGGCTCCCGACACATGATCGATCCCCTCACTCTAATCGAACACGACTTTTGTTCGAATAAATCGTTCAACTAGACCAACATTCTCCTTGACTTTCATTCCTTTACTGATTTGGGTGCTTTCCTCTTCGCACCCGGCTCTCTTCCCCATCACCTGCTGCTCTTCGGTCCCGGCGACGGCCGCCCGGCTAATTCGTTGACTCCCGACTACTTCGCTGAGCTTCTCTTTAAGCTCAGATCTATTACGCTTTCTTTCTTCACTTTCGACAACGCTTTCAGCCATCACGGCCGTCCCGCTTCCTTGAATTCTACAACTGGGCGCTCTTGGCGCTTCTCGGACGCTCACCAGGTCACCGCCCGGCTCTCGTTCTCCGATCTTCGTCGGCTCTCCTTTCTCTCTGTCGCTCATCTCTTCCTCTTCCCCCGACACATCTCCCTCTTTTTCGTCCTTCTTGTCTTCCATGGTCTCGTTCCCTGTTATCTCTGACTTTGTGTACTTGTGCTCACAGGATATCAACGCCACTGAACTTGGTCGGATGGCGGTTCCAGATGGTTCTCGACAATCTTTCACGATGATTGTCGTTGTCCTCCATATTCTTTTCAGGGATAAAGTCATAGCCTTCGGTTTGAGTTTAACAGAGGGAGCCTTTCTCATCTCCCTTGAGACCAACGAACCTCGTAAGATCTTGTCATAATGTATTCCCTTAGCTTTGTCTCTCTCTTAGGTCCCTTCTTCGAGACTTTTCTTCTCTCCAACTTTTTTTCTCTTTCTTCGAATAAAGACTCTCTTCAGGTACGCCTCGTAACTTTCTCCTGTTACTTCCTGTGGCTCTCACAAGCTTCAATACACCCCATACCCTTCTCGTAACTACCTTTCGCTCTCACCATGTCTCCTAGGATGCAGGGTCCTCTCTGGGCGCTATCCCTACTCCAAAGAAGACCCGATATGTAATCGTCCCATACTCTGAAGAAGACCCGATATGTAATTCTCAGGATCTTGCAATCCTGCCTCGATCGCCACGAAATAGTGGCATATTTTTACCAGAGTGGCGACCATGAACCGTACGAAGTCAAGGCAAACGCCCACGACCAGCCGAAATCCAGGTCACGTAACGACGCAGCAGAGGACCCCTCGCGGACCAACGATAGTAGCCATGAATTCTAGAGACCAAGAGCTCCCTAGCGCGAAAGTAGCAAGGCCGGAAGACCAACCCTAAGAGCTGGAGACCGACGCACATTGAGCGCGGAAGCTGAGAAAACGATAAGCAGGGCGGACGAAGTTCCCAAGGGCCAAGAACGGCCAGCTCATGCACCCCGCGACCTACTAACCGAGAGACAAGGCCAGCAGAGGCATACCGGGAGAATTACAGCCTCGGAGAAGGCAAACTCGTCTTGCAAGAACCTTGAGCATCTCCTGCAGACCGCCGACGCATCGCCTACACCGTCACCAGATCCGGACAAAGTCCATACTATTGCGGACTGGCCTTCAA
>NW_027157473.1:0-7105 GCF_002600585.1 Cystoisospora suis
ATGTATACATATATATCTATATATCTATGTCCTAGTGTAGATCTTTCTTTCTGTTGATACATTGACTTTCCTCATGTCTTTGTTTGTTTTCCTTTCTTTTATCTTGGCGCTTTCTTCTTTTCTTTCTTTCTTTCTCTTTTCTCCTGTCTGTATATACACCTCATTGTGGAGTCTCTGTCTCTTTTCCGTGCTGCTGTTGTTTTGCATGTGTATGGGTTTGGACTGTATTTGATAGGCAATTGCAGCTAAGGGGACAGAAGCGAAGATCAACGAGAGCAGAGAGACGTACCGAGAGGCCTCTGCAGAGGCGGCGATGCTCTACTTCCTTCTCACGCAGCTATGCAACATAAATCCTATGTACCAATTCTCTCTAGACTCCTTCGTTACTTTCCTTTACAAGGTAGAAGCAACTTTCTCTCTCATCTCTGATTGACGGACACGATTTCCCCAAGTAAAAAAGACATTTCATTCTTCCCTTTGTAAAGATATGGAAAGGTGTCTTTTCCGGGAAGAAGAGAAGATGAGATAGATACAGATAAAGAAATCCAGAAAGACAGACAGAGAGAGAGAGAGAGAGGAGAGCGAGGGAGACAGTATCATCAAGGAAAGTATCTGAATCGATCTTTTCTTTGATTTATTTGCTTAATGGAGATAGACATTCCCCCAAGGAATCTTTCCTTTTCTGCTTTTTCTTCTCTCGTAGCTAAGCGAGTAGAGACTCTCCGCACTGCCTGTCCTCGACAAACCCTAAAGAGATAGATATCTCAATCCATATCCATACAGGAGATACACCTAGAGATAGATAAATTGAAGATAGATAGACTAAAGATAGATAGAGATTATGCTGCGTATTCTGTTGCGTCTTGTCTGTATACACATGAGCCTGAATGCGCAGTATGGAGAGGGTGGGTAGACGCATGCCTTGATGGGCCGATCTTGACTGTAATTACTCCATAGAGAGATGAGAGGTCTAGAGCTTTTCCCGATGTCTTCATTTCCAAACAGAAGTTTTCCTTTCTTTTCTCTTGAGGTGGGGAGAGAGAGAAAGAATAGATAGATGGAAATAGATAAATAGATAGAGTTAGAGAGAGAGAGAAAGAGAGATAAAAGTCAAAGCTAGCTATTTTGGCTACGTCCGCACTCCGCATTTCTATCGATCACTCATCTACCTACCGACCTGTCTCTATATATCTATCTATACACACATATATAGTATATGTCTGTATATAGTTAGGCCTTTGTATAATAGCTTATCATCATATATATATCTATATATATATATATATGTCTATATATACCGAAGGCTGTCTCGCTGTGAAGTGGTTCTCAACCCCTCCATGCTGAGAGAAAGACTTTCCCCTACACATATATATCTATAAATGTATATATATATCTATATATATATATCTATATATTTTTCTGTACATCTGTAGACATACCTCTATTCACATATCGATATCAATCGACACCAGATGGAGACGACTGGGGGAAGTGAGAGATTTTCTTTCTTTCTTTCTATCTTTCTCTCTCTCTCTCTTTGCATTCCCTTCAATCACGCCGAGCCTTTTCTTCCTCTACAGTCTTCTTCACTCCCCATTCCTCTCCTTTTCTCCTTTTCTTTCTTTCTTGTATCAACATTGTTTCTCTCTTTCGTGTGTTTTCACTCCTCCCATTCAGGCGATTGATAAGACAGAGCCTTGTTCCACATATACAGAAAGATGCGCGGCTTTAGTAAAGTCGATTCGTAAGACGATCTTTACCTGGGTCGCCCGAGGTCTCTTTGAACGGCATAAGCTGACCTTCGTAACCTTGCTGACTTTCCGTCTTCTCCAAAGAGGCGTTTTAAGTGACACTTACGAGCCAGAATCTTTCCAATTCCTTCTGAGAGGCCCCGTTAAGGTCACTCCTGAGAATCCTCTCCAAGACTGGCTGCCTAACTCAGCTTGGTACGCCGTTCAAAAGTTGATAGAATTGCAGGGGTTTGAACACTTTGCGACGAACATGGAGAGAGATGCTCCCTCAAGATTTAAGGAATGGATACAGGAACTAAGGCCCGAGACTGTGAAATTACCCCTAGATTGGAAGCGCTTGGATACCCAACCCTTTAGAAAACTCCTTGTAAGTCCTTCTTCTTCTTCTCTCGGTATATAGGATATGTCAGTGAGAAAGAGAGACACAAGAAGAAGAAGAAAGAATGGTAGTGAGATAAGTAAAGACAGAGAGACAGAGAGAGAGAGACTTGGAAGAAGAAAAGGACAAGAAGAAAAGGAAGAAAGTCTTTATTTTTAGATGGATGGAGGCGAATGCATGCATCAGTAGTGAAGGGAAAATTTGAACGGAAGGACAAAAAGGGATTAACAGAAGCCATCTGTCTTTTTGTTCGTGTTTCACTCTGCTTGTCATCTCTCCCTCTCCCTCTTTCTCTCTCTCTCTGTGTAAATATATATATCTCTCTAGCTGTGTGTATGTATAGACCTATCACTATCTGAGGTGTACATACACCACCATGAATCTTGTTTCTTTGAATGAGGCATCTCTCTTCAGCCGGAAAGTATCCACACAGCCTTATATCTCTATCTCCCTTTACATCTCTCTCTCTCTCTTCTTCTCTCTCCACTGTCTATTCCTTTAATCTTCTTTCTTTCTTTCTTTTTGTATTAGGTACTGAGGTGTTTGCGACCCGATCGAATGACAACGGCGATAGCAGAGTATATTCGGACGATCTTACCGAACGGCTCTGAATTTATCGACGGCGATGCCGCTCTTTCCTTTAAGGACATCCTCGAGTCTTCTTTCAAGGATTCCGCTAATACCACTCCTATTTTCTTCATCTTGTCTCCCGGGGCCGATCCTGTTAAAGAAGTCGAATCGATGGGAAAGAAGCTTGGATACACTGCCAACTTCAACTTTCATAACGTCGCTATGGGACAGGTACCACTGTGCCTACTCCTCCTACTCTTACTCCTCCCCCTACTCGTACTATTCCTACTACTCTTCACACATCGACCTGATGGAAAGAAACAAAAGAGAAAGAAGAAGAGACAGGAAAATTTCTCTTCTCGATCGCCTTCCTACTTCGACTCCTCGATCAGGATGAAAACATGTGCTTCATCTATAGACAGTTCTCTCTCTCTCTATATATATATATATATAAATCTGTATACATATATATGCGTGCGGAGGTCTCTCCATTCATTTACCTTCGTTGTATTATTACAGCCGTCAATTTGGCTATTTATGTCTTATGTGGCAAATACATGTAGGTGTCTATAGATAGGTAGATGTGAAACTCTATCCGGATACATATAGATATAGATATCTAAAAGAGATATGTGTCTCCTTAAAGCTAGGTCTGACTATCTCTCCCATCGACTGTCTATACTTTCTTTCTCCTTCTCTGTCTCTCTCTCTGTCTCTCCTTCATACATCTACCATGTACCGTGTATGGTCTACATACCTCATACTCCACATAAATATGTACATAACTATCTATATGCGTATGTATATATATATATATACCTGTGTGTGAATAAGACTATGGGTAGATTTTATATCAATAGGTCTTTTTCTTTTCTTACATAGTTTGCTCCCTCTCTACTTGTGGAATATATATGTCTATATATCAACTGTTTTAAAGATCTACACTCGAGTAGTCACGTCTAATATATATATTATATATATATATATCGGTCTCTTCTTCTATGTCTTACTTTCTCTCCCTTTTTTGTCTTTTCTCTCTCCTGCTCTCTTCGATTCCCCTGTCTCTCTGTTGCTTGTGTATTTTCTTTCTTTCTTTCTCTACTTTCTTCATTACTACAAGACATCTCTTTGGTCTTTCTTCACCCCAATCTCTCAATGGAAAGGGGCCTCCGCATTGAACTCTCTATCTCTTCATTCATCTACTCGCCTTTCATCCACAGTTCTATCTATCTCTCTAACTCTTCATCCACCTTGGATCTATCTACCTATTTCTGGTCTCTCAACCCATCCACCTATCACCTAGAAGTCCATCCCTCTCCCGAATCTATCTATGTGTGTATGTATATCTTTCTTTCTCTTCTCTTTGTCTCCCTTTCTTGCTCTTGTCTTTCTCTCCCTTTTTTGCTCTTCTCTCTCTCTCCGTTTCTTTCTCTTCTTTTCACTTTCTTTCTGTGGCTGTCTTTCTCTGTTCTCTTGTCTCTTTTTCATCTAGGGTCAGGATGTGATCGCGATGCAAAAGCTCGATTTAGGACAGAAGGAGGGACACTGGGTCTTACTTCAGAATATCCACCTCATGCCTCGCTGGACTGTAGAGCTTGAGAAGAAGCTAGATACATTTGCTGCTGAAGGATCTCATCCAAACTTTCGGTGCTTTTTATCTTCCGATCCATGCGATTACATCCCTATCGGAATTCTCGAGAGATCTATTAAACTCACGAACGAACCCCCCCAAGGCCTTAAGGCCAATTTTAAGAGAGCTTTCGCTTCCTTCTCAAGAGACGACTTCGACGAAAAAGATCAAAAGGTAAGCAAACCATCAACAAGAAAGAGAAAAAGGACAAGAAGAAGGAAAAGAAAGAAAAGGAGAAAAGGAGAAAAGAAGACAATGGAGATACACAGAAGCTGTCTGGGGCCTCGGGGAAAGAACGAAAGAAAGAAAGAAAAAGAAATGGTCTTTTGTCTCTGTAGGCATATACGTGGGAGCTTCAGATCATCGTGCAAATTTATCTAGAGATCTACATAGACACGTATGTATAGAGAGAGAGAGTGAGAGAGGTATTTGTATAGGTGTGTATAGATATGTAGAGAAAGACAGTTGTGTGCGTTCAGATAGGGAAGGTTAAGCGACAAAGAGATAGACAAAGAGAGAAAGAAAGAGAGAAAGAGTGACTATTCTCTCCAGCCTTCTTTCCTTCTACGCAGTCGCACTCTGTAAGATAGGGTGTACATACACCTCACTCTATGAGAGACCATATGTCATATTTCCACATGTCTTGATTCTTCTTTCCTTCTCTTTTCTTTCTTTTCCCTTTCCATCCTTTTCTTCTTCTTCTCTTCTTCTTTTTCTCTTCTCTTTCACTCTTTTCCTTGTGTTCCACATCCTCTTTCTCACCCTTTATCTGTCATCTCCTCATTGTTGCTTTCTTTCATTCTTATCTCTTTCTTCTCTCTCTTCTTCCTTCCTTCCTTTCTTTCTTTCTTTCTCTTTCACTTTCTTTCCTTCCTTCTTTTTTCTTTCTCTGTCTGTCTGTCTTTTCTGTGTAGATCAAGGCAACGTTGTATGGTTTATGTTTCTTCCATGCAATCATGTTGGAGAGAAAGAAATTCGGGCCTAGAGGTTGGAATATGAACTATCCCTTCTCTATCGGAGATCTTCGTGACTCTTCTCTTGTTCTCTTCAATTATATCGAAGCGCAGAATGCTGTGAAAGTTCCATGGGATGACTTGAGATACATCTTTGGAGAAATTATGTATGGGGGGCATATCATTGACATACGCGATCGACTCCTCTGTACTACCTATCTCGATTTCTTCATGCAGGTACGCAAAGACCAACACACGTCCACCTACCTGTGTATCATTCATCCATCTATCTCTCGAAATCTACCTATCTACATATCTCTGCTATGTAGCTATCTACCTGTCTATCTCTATTTATTTATCTATGTATGTATCTACTTATCTCTGCTATGTACGTATTTATCTATCTATCTATGTATCTATGATCTTTGGACTTATGTAGCTGTACCCATGTTGTATCTCTTGTGCTTTTTTCTGTCTAGACTTGTCTCTTGAAAGAAAATGAATGATACCCACCCTCTCAGTTGTCTCCTTGGAGACATAGACGTCTCATCATACATTGGGGGACAGGATAGAAAGAGAAATCTATCTACAGAAAGATAGAAATCTACGGCTGCACGAGTACATCTTTAGAAGGGCGGAGACACAGTATCATACACGAGATTCTCCACGTGCATATTTCTATAGATCTAATTCTTATTGAGTTTGTTCTCATTCTTTCTCTCTCTTTCCCATCGTGTATTAAAAGCGCTTTATCTCTCTATTCTATCCGGTTCTATTTATCTTTATCTTTTTATCCTTTTTAATCATTCTATCTATCTATCTATTTCTCTCTGTCTATCTTCTATATGTCTATCATTCTGAATAGATGTATATGTACCGGCCTACGATACAATCCCCTAAGCATGTAGACATATTTGGTCGCATCTGCCTATGTATATCTCCATCGATATATGCTTATGTGTGGAAAGGTATATCAACCTTCATGTGTATACATAGAGGGACTGCGAACTATGTAAATGTATGCATATAGATAGCTGCGTGTGTGTCGATGTATTCGCACTCCATTTCTTTCTTTCTGTCTGTCTGTCTTTCTCATCTCTACTTTTTTTCTTCTTGGATAGGACCGTCTATTGGACGAAGCAGAGCTTTTTCCTTTCTGTGAAGATCATGAAGGGGTTTCATTCAAAACGCCTCCACCTCAGAACTATGAAAGGTCTCTCTCTCTCCACACACTTCTCCCTCCCTCTCTCTCTCTTTCTTTCTTTCTTTCTCTCTATCTCACGCTCTTTGCTTCTCTCTCTCTTTCTTTCTTTCTCTCTATCTCACGCTCCTCACTAGCCTTGGACCTTTTCCTATCATATGTACATACGCCTCTAGATATATACCTCCCGAACTCCTATCTATGTATGTATACAGATATACAGATATATGTCTTTATAAATATATATATATATGTATGTCCTCGTACATACATGGAATGTACGTAAATACCTCCCTTATGTGTGCGTATGCGTCAGTATGTGTATCTAACATGTATGAAATGTATATGTCTTTCCTCTCAAGCAAAGTATGACTGGAGTATTCACTCAGTCACGTATTGGGATTTTCTTTGTATGAGGCGATCTCCATCAGCTGTCTCCTGTCTCTCCTCGCGAAGTCGAAGAGTCCATGCAAACGATAGATATTCTTGAAGCTCTCCTTCCTCTCCATGCTTCTCATTCTCCAGTATGTTTGCCTTTAGTCTCCCACCTCTACCTCCTGTCTCTCCCTTTCTTTTTCCTTTTCATTTTTGCTTTCTTCTCTTCCTTTTCGTCTCTTTCTT
>NW_027157474.1:0-16054 GCF_002600585.1 Cystoisospora suis
ATCTATCTATCTATCACTTCTTCTTAGGTATGTACTCCTTTTCTACATGTGAAGGTAGGGAGATAGAGTCATTCACTCTGTAGTCTTTTCTTTCAAACGAAGAAAGCGTTAGCATCCGTAGAATGGAGAAGGAGCTAGCGGTGTTTCTTCCAACTAAGAGAGACGATTGCATGATCTAGAACGAGGATCTCCTCCTCCTACTCTAACTGAAGAGCGAGTTGTTTTGGCAGTGCCGTCGACGTTGTTCTCCGTCCATCTTCTCTTTGTTTTCGTTCTGCTTGCCTTTTATGTCTCTTTAAATTCTTCTTTCTTTCTCGGTAACTCAACGAGCTCTTCATAAAAGCAGGAGAGGGTGATAGAGAGAATGATTGAAGAGAAAAGGGTAGAAAAACGAAATCGGAAGGCGAGCCTAAGATAGATCAAAGAAAGATAGATAAATTGTGGGGAGAAAGGTTACTTGAAGAAAGACAAGAGGTTCAGAACAAGCTGAAGACATGAACGGATCTTTGTGGTGGTGTAATTCTTCTCTCTTTAAGAATGGAAGAGGCATGTAAGTGAGAAACCTTCTTTCTTTTCTCTAGGCATAGATAAAAGCCTGGCGAAGAGTCATCAGGTATTATTGAGAGCTTGTACTTCTTCCTAAGACACCTTAAAGAACGATAAATCTCTCCTCTCCTACTCTATCCAGCTATTTGTCTCACATCTCCTTCTTTTCACAGGCATCTCAAAACTGGCCTTCTATTGGCTAGTACTGTTCCTATCACTAGCGTTGCTACTCCTCCTGACACCTCCAGCCACCCGTCTCCCCGCGCCTCTCTCTTTCTCTCCTCGTCAAGCCCCAGCCCCCGTCCGTCCCTCGCTGCCTCTTTCTTCAACGTTCCCTTTGATTCGTACTTCTTTCTTTCTTTGTTGTGTAAGACATTATCTATTTCTCTCGTCTAACTCGAGAAAGGGACCTTAAATCATCCATCAGAAACAAGTGAGAAAGGCTACACGGAGAGGAACCCTCTCACTTTCTCTTTCCGCCCCCCCTTCCTTCCTTCTCTCTTTCTTTTCTTTTTCTTCAGTCTCAGCAGGCTCGTCCTGCAAAGCATTTGAAGATAGAGAATCTAAGGGGATCGAGTAAAAGGGTAAAGGAGAAGAGGTGCTTCAACTTTCTTTTTCTTCCTCTTTCACTGTGTGTAGAAAGAGATAGGGTTACTTGCCCATTACCATCATCTTCCACCACCCTTTTCTCCTAGACACTCACCCGCGGACGTCCAACTACGACTTGCTTACGGTTTGTCAGCAGTCATACCTAAGATTTTCGGAGAAAGAAAGAAGAAAGATCTCTCGTTCCTTCCTCGCAGTCTATTCATTCATTCATCTTTGTGATGTTTTGACGGAGATTTGGCTTCCGTTTCTTCTCAAGACTTGTTCTTTTGGAATGCGGACCTAGAGTCGAGAGTTGAGGGGAGATTGAGAAGCGATTTGTGAAAGAATGGTTGATATAAAGGCTGTTGGTTAACAAGGCATGTCTCGTGTCTCATTTTTTCACATCTTCTATCAGCACAAGGATTGGAACGGGGTGTTCTTCCCTCCTTCCTTCCTTATGTCACTCAACAACATCTCGGGTGTACATACACCTGAATCGTGTAGCAGCGACCCTATGGCTATGACCACCCGTGTTGTTGGATGATGTGATGGATGATAGATAACCGTGGCAAGAAGACTATGAATGAGAGAAAAGAAGAAAAAGAGATCGATTCAACATCTCCGTGTCTTCTTTGTTTTTTTATGGTGACTCATGCTAGAAGATTTCTTGGCGTTTTCTTTCTGGTCTCACATTCGATACAGGAGGGGAGAGTGTGGTGAGACTCCTCGGATCAAATTGAAATTCTTTCTCTTTGTTTCTTTCTTTCTTTCTTTCTAGCAGTTCCTTTCCTTCTATCACGTCTGCATGCTTCGAGGGACCATCATAAATGGGTCTTAAAGCTTCGATTGATCGGTCGATCTCCTTTCACTCAAGTCAGAGTGTTCCATAAATACATTGATATAGATAGGCAGATTTCTTCATGAACATGTGCGGTCTAGCCAGCATCTACACTTGTTCTCTTGCGACTTTGTTTCCTTTCTCTCATTTCCGTGCGGCGTCGTTACAACAGGGACACGAAGAAGAAGAAGACTCTTTCTCTTGGACAAGAGAAGCTCTGATTTCTCTCTGTCAGTAATTCTTTCTCTCTCTTTGTTTCATACGATAAGAGTGAAGGTCTTTCTTTGTATTGGGGGTATCCTTCATTCTTCTTCGGGAAGGTGTGTGTTGTGGAAGAGTCTTACAGTCGGGAGTCTTCCGACCGATCTGTAGATCTACTTTTTAAGCGTCTATCTTCGTCATACACTCAAGAGAGAGAGAGAGAGTTCAACTCTTCTCTCTTCTCCTCCTTTCCCTTCATTCTGTCGGGATTGGGTCTTCTTTCCTTCCATCGAGAGGATCGATCACCCTGTACACTATGAGAATCCCCATGTGAGTTATATCCTTTCATCTTTCTTTCTTTCTTTCGCTTTCCAAGACTTCGTTTCCCGCCTGTCCTAACAGGGTCGAATTCTTCTGTCGTACCTGTCTTTCGTCGCACTTCATTTTCTTTCTTCTTCTTCACCTCCTATTGCTTTCTTCGGTGGATGACCAGACTTCCACGGTCTTGTTTTCTATCGAGAAAGCCATTCTACTCATTCACACGCTTATCTCTCGTTTTACCTCTTTCTTTCTTCCTATCTCTCAAATCATCTTCTCTGTCCTTCCATCTTTTCTTCCTTCTTCACATACATCATGGCGAAGGAAAAGAAGAAAGAAACTTCTTCTTCTTCTTCTAAGTCAGGTGGGGGAGGTAGTGGGAGTCGTAAGGCTTCTTCTCATACGGATCACAAGTCATCCAAATCCTCTTCTTCTTCTTCAAGTAAATCTGTTTCTTCCAAGAGTACCTCTTCTTCTTCTTCTTCCAAATCTTCCAAATCTTCCTCTTCGAAGAAATCTTCTTCTTCTTCATCTTCAAAGGCTAAAACAAGACAGAAGAAGACGGGAGTCACAGATGTCTCTCTTTCTTCTTCTACACATCAACCAAAGAATTCCTCGGCGTCTTCGCCTGAAGGTGTCCCCAACACGGAAAAGACAGGAAATTACCATGGGAAAAATAAAGAAGATCAAGGGACGCTTCCTCATTCTCATCTTCAACGAGAAGACGACGAGAACGTCTTTCCGGGAGGAGAGGCCCATTCATTACTAGGGTTCCATTCGCCTGTGGAACACGAGCCTGGGCTTCCTGTGCTTCCCTCTCTTGCAGAAGATCACATCTCTTCTTCTTCATCTTCTTCTTCCTTGAATAAGGATCATCTTCATGCCGATCATACGTCATGCTCTTCTTATATGGCCGGAGAAAGAGAGGAGGGAAAGACTCCTCATGAATCTTCTCTCATCCCATCTACAGCGACTTCCGGAAGAACGACAGACGAGAAAGAAGCGAAAGAAGAAGGGGAACAGAAGGAGGGGAAAGAAAAGAAAGAAACAGGGATAGAGAATAAACAAGAGAAAGGAGAACAACAAAGTGCAGACAGCAGCTCGACTATCCCTCCTCCTCCTACTAGTGGACAGCATCTTTCAGAAGCCTCTTCTTCTTCCTCGTTGAGTGCTCTCCATTCTTCAAATGACGCCTATCCGTCACCTTCACCCTTGCCATCCTCTTCTTCTTCTGCTCCCGTTGATCATCATCATCGTCTTTCTTCTCTTCCATCTGGATCCTCTCCTCCTCCTCCTCCTGTCCCTGATCATCCTAGTAGCTCTCCTATGCCTCAGTCATCCCCTGTCATCTTGAGAACCACTCGCTCTTCTTCTTCTCCTTCTCCCCCTTCTTATTCTCCTTCTCCAACCTCGCCCTCAAGACATCCCAATGAACGGCGTGGTCTAGTCAACGTCTCTCCTCTTTCTTCCTCTTCTTCTCTTCATCCCCCCCACGCGCCTCCTCCTGCATATCACCCCAGTCAGAAAGGCTCCTCTGCCTTTCCTTTAAGCATTCCCCCCCCTTCTTCTTCACGTGATCCGCATCGAGTCTTAATGAGCGATGGGAGATACGAACGTCGCAAGACAGGCCGCCTGCAATTCGTGAGTATGGCGCGTGCATGCATGGGTCTCCCTGATCCAGATCATACCTTAGGAGGAGGAGGTGAGAGAGGGGGTAAAGGTGGATATGCAGGAGGTCATCATCCATCTTCCGTGTCTCGTTCATCTTTTATCTCTCCTTGCTATTTCCAGCATGACGTCATAGGCCTTGTATGTCGGAGGCCTCCAGGAGGAGGTCTCCCCGACCGCTGGCTTGACTATAGTGACTATCGGGATGAGCTTGTGCTAGATCAAATCTTAAGAGAATGGGCGGTCTGTAGAAGAGGGGAACTCGAAGAAGAAACGGCGAATTCTCTCATCGTTAATGCAGAAATGATCAGACATCTCTCTCTTCTCCCAGCGAGAACGTTCATAGGCCCAAACTTCACGGAGGCTCTTCAACGCGCTTCCCTAGGAGGAGGAGGAGAGGGAGGTCGGGGTAGTCAACATGTTCATCTCCATGGTAATAGTAGCCATGGTGGATCTTTGAGTGAGAGCAAGCAAGAGACACCCCCGCAGTTGTTTTCGCAGCCTTTCTTAACGGCGCGCCTTCAACGCCGATTAGATCGATGGAGAAAGAAGCTAAGGAGGGAGAAGGCCGATGCGGCAGGCATCAAGTTGATTGCGCATCTCCATGAAGAGGAGGAGGAAGATGACGAGGATGACGAAGAAGAAGAAGAGGGGGATGAAGAGGATGAAGAAGAGGAAGATGAGATAGGAGGAGAGAAGAATCCAGAGCATCTCGAGAGAAGAAGAAGAAAAGAGAGAAGAAATCGAAGAGGTAGAGGTTTTTCCAAAGGCAAAGAAGGAGAGAATGAGACGGGCTCTCCGGAGAAAGCTAAAGAAGATACTTCGGAAAAAGACGAGGAAGGGGACAATTACCTTCATGAGGAGAAGAAGACTTCCCCCTCTGTGAATGATGGAGAAGAGAAGAAGGAGGAAAGAGAAGAAAGGAAAGGTCCGAATAGCGAGCTAAAAGAGGGGGCGAAAGGGATACTTGGAGGGATAGATATCTTACCTTCTTCTTCTTCCAAGGTTGAGAATACTGTGCATCTTAAGGAAAAGAAGAAAGAAGAAGAAAGAGAAGAAGAAGCCACTTCAAAGAGGAAGACAGAAGAGGGGGGAGACAGGGGTACGAGTAATCAAGAGGAAGGGGATGAACAAGATGAGGATCTCTTACTATCTTCTCCATCTCTTTTAGAGCCATATAGAGAAAATAAAACCTACCTAGGCAACGGAGGAAAAGTAGTTGCGGTCATCAATCTATGTATGACTGAGAGATATTACTGTCTACCTGCTCTACGAAAAGAAGTAAGAAGATCCACCCCATTTCTCTCACGCCCCAGGGAGAGACAAAGCCCTCGCCTCTCTCACTCTTTCTTCTCTCTTTCTTGTCTCTTTCTTCTTTCACTCTCTCCTCTCTGTCTTTTCTCTCTCACTCTTGTCTCTTGTTTCCTTCTCTTTCAAAGGAGAGATGTAGAAGGGCAACAGATGTGTCTATGTTGTATGAAGTGCATAGTGTGCTGGAGAGGTTTGATACAGATACGTGAATATCCGTACATATATATGTATGTTTATGTATATGTATGGATATTCACGTCCTCGTTACTCGAGATGTCTGGACGACGTCGTCTGAGTGTATAGCTGGCTGATGTGGATATGTACATACAGTGCATGCGCATGCAGATGAATGGAGAGAAGAGTAAGGTGAAGACGCGGAGGGTGAGAAAGAAAGAAAGAAAGAGAGTCTTCTGTTTCTGGTGGAACGGAAAAGAAGGGAAGAACAAGGCGAAAGATCCAGCAGATGAATGATGCCGGTCGATATTCTCCTCCTCAGTTTGAAGATAAACCCGTCTCTATCTCTCTCATTACCTCTCTCTATGTCTTTCTCTATTTCTCTATCTCTCTTTCTCTCTCTCTATTGGAAATTGCATGAGGAGATGCATGCGCGTGGATACATTCTTTACAGTACGGTAGCTGTGTATATGTACACCCCACCGTAAGGTAAGGTAGGTGTTTTGAGAAAAATTTCGCATAGATGACCATCCCGGGTGGACAGGCACTCAACTAGGTCTTCTTTCATCAAGTTCCTCGAAAATGTCTAGGAGCAACGACACATAGACAGGTGTATACTCCTGTATGTACACCATCTACCGCACGTATAGAGATGTAGGAGAGAGAGAAGGAAGAACGACCTTCACACACAGAGGAAGATACGTGGTGTGGAGCCATGGCGAGGACATCATTCTTCATGCTCTTTCTTTGTCTTTCTTTTCAACTCTTTCTGCCTTCTTTTGTGTAGGGTATCGAAGCTTATTGGATCAAGGTGGATGGGAAAGGAGAGATTCCTGCTGACAGGGTGTTTCTACTTTTCTTTCGCCTTATTGCCTATCTCACACATAAGCACTCAAATCGCCTCGCTTCTTCACGCAGTAGAAATCTCTCTGGCGATCCTCAGCCCTCCACGTCTTCTTCTTCTTTGCCTGGGGAAGAAAAAGCTAGAGAGGAAGAGAAAGAAAGAGACAGGATGATCTCTCACTACCCAAGCAGTCTATCGTCGTCATATCATACAGACGGTGCATGCGGGGCACAGATCTCTTGGAAAAAAGAAAGAGAAGAAGATGATGGAGAAAGTCGCCTAGAGGAGCAGGAGAAGGACAAAAGAAGTCGTTCTTCAAATGAAGAAGAAGGAGAGAAAGAAGAGCCTTTACCGTATAATAATGATAAGTTTACCATCCTAGTCCATTGTACGCATGGGGTGAATCGGACAGGTCTCTTTCTTTCTTTACTTATGATGTCCCTAATCAACTGCTCGGCCGAATTCGCTGTGAAAGCCTTCGAGACAAAGAGAGGTTATCCATTCACAAAAGGTAAAGAAAACAAAGAGGGGGGGGGGAAGGCTCTAAGATACCTTCGATTGATACAGGTTCATCGCATGAAGAGAGGCAACAGTCAGATGTACAGTCTTTTCAAGGGAGCGATTTATGCATGTGTGGATACATGGCTGATCAAGACAGACACACAGAGGGAGAGAGAGAGGGGTTCATTTTCTTCATATGAGAAAGACAGTCAGCCAGGAAGATGTCTCTCGGACTCGATTCAGGGTATACTTTATATCTCATTATCTTATATAGATAGATAGGTGTGCATGGGCGTATAAAGTAGGAAGATACATTCAAGCTATACAGACATGTAGAGGATACAGGTAAAACACGTCGACATATATATATATATATATAGGTTGTTAGATAGATATGTTGTTCTTTGCTTCATACGGTGTTGTTGAATCTAGTCGGTAGTGTACATACATCCGTTCATGAGGGAAGTACGTACATATACCTTCACTCGTGCAGGAGATGGGCGTAGATACATACATATATACTATACAAACATGTACATATATATGTAGATACGTAGGAGGACATACAACGTCAGATTCTATCTGAAGCTGGACTCGTTACTTCACTACCTATACTTGTTGTACTGTGATGTGGTATATGTACATAGATACGATAGATAGCTAGGTTTCTTTTCATATCTCTCTGGTCACATGAGGCCTGTGTATGTAGATTATGATATCTCGCGTGCATGCTCTCGTCCACTCTTCTGAGGGAGGTAAGGATTTGACTGTAAAGAACAATCCTATAGATCATAAGAAGAAGGCCAAGATTTTAAACAGGCTGATAGGTGGATCGATACATACATCGCTGCATATCTATCTATGTTAATGTAGTCTATGTGTATAGATCTTTAATCTCTGTATCTGTTTTAATGCACCTATCTCTCTTCAGCCTCCGTATCCGTCTATCTACTATAGAGAAAGACCAGCTACCCTGTGTTCGTGAGTGGCTGTGTATCCTGTCTATTTCTTCTTCATTCAAGAAGAAGAAGAGAGAGTATCGTTGCAGAGAGGATTCAGTGGAA
Organism: Cystoisospora suis; assembly: GCF_002600585.1. NCBI lineage: Eukaryota > Apicomplexa > Conoidasida > Eucoccidiorida > Sarcocystidae > Cystoisospora > Cystoisospora suis. The sequence goes on from NW_027157474.1 coordinate 8,054, forward strand.
CTTCTAGGAACCTTATAATGATCATAGTGAGAGAGATGGGATAGCTTCAATACTTCTTTCTGGGGGGTGCTTCTTGTTGTTCTTCATGCTTCCTTTTCTCTACTTCGACTGTATATACACTTACACACGTCCGAAGAAAGAAAGATGCTCTTCACGCTACTGCGTGAAGAGCATTAGCAGCAACTCATGGTCAGGATTTCCACCTTTCTCGTTACATGTCCTCTCCCTCCTCTTTCTCTCTTTTTAGCTAGGAATGAAAGAGAGAAGGAAAGACATTTCTTATCAAGATGACGTGAAAGTGTATGACCTTTATCTTCCCTTCACTCCTTCGTAACATCAGCCTCTCCGTTCTGCTTCTTTTCTTCTTTCCACGCTCTCTTCTATCCTCTTCTCTTTTTCATATGCTTTCTTTCCTCTCTTCTCTCTTCTCTTTCCTCTTCTTTTCTTCTTCTTCTTCTCCTTCTTCTTCTTCTCTTTCGTTGCATGTCTTTAGATTTTTTCACGAAGTGGCTGAGAGATCGACGTCTACATGGCCTGCCTCAAGAGTTTCGAACAGCTCTCTTACCTCCTGTTACATGTCCGTTATTTCTCGAAGTGCAGAAGCTTCTTAAAGAGATTTCTCCCGATGCTTTACAAGAGCGCATCAAAGACGGTTCTATTCCTACTGTCCCAACTCCCCCTGCTTTAGCCGAAGAGATGGAAGCAGAAGAGAAAGAGGAGAAAGGGCGTCTTGAACGCTTAGAAAGTCAACTTGAGAGAAAGAGAGAAGTTCGCAGGATCATGAGGAGACGGGGGGGTCGAGGTGTACATACACCTGAAGAAAGGGCTAAGGAAAATGATCAAAAGAAGATAGAGGAAGAACAGGAAAGGAAAGAAGAAGAAAGTGATGTAAAGATGAAGAATCCTCTCTATGAAGTCGAAGAAACTGGTACGAATGACAAGAGTTGCCAAGATCAAACACGTGCAAACGAAGAGAAAGAGAAAGAGAAGGAAGAAGAAAATGGAGGTTCGGAGGAGAAAGGAACGGAAGAAGAGGAGAGAAACAGTGTCGACAAGAAGAAAGAAGATGAAAGGAAAGAAGAAGCAGAAGAGCGAGAGAAGGAGAAAGAGAATGAAGAGGAAGAAGACAAAGAAGAAGATGAAGAAGAAGATGAGAAGGTGATTTTTGCGCGAGAATATGAAGAGATCGAGAGACAGAAATCGATGTGTATTCCACCTCTTCCTCAAGCTCTCCCTGCAGATGGAATTGTTTTATATGGCCCTATTCAATCAGCTCTTCTTGCTCCAGAAGAACTTCTTATCCATCTGCTCCAAAGCCGTCAGGACGTCAAGATTTCTTCTATGGAAATTTTCACAGGGGAAAGCCTCTCCTCTGAGGCAGAAATTTATCCTAGGCCCCTGAAGTCGCTTCGAACAAGAAGAAATGAAGAAATGCTTAAAATGCGATTAGCAAGGAAAGGAGGGATAAGAAGAGAAGGAGGCACCATGAACAAGAGGACAAGATCAAGAAAGCGAGGGAGAGAGAATGTTGTTGATACGTCGTCGTCTTCTTCTTCTATTCTCGCGAAGAATAGTGAAGAGTCGGCTTCGGGTAGGAGTGGGTGTGGTCTTGCGAAGGCAAAGGGGGAGAAGAAGGAAGAAGAAGGAGAGAAAGAAGAAGATATGAAAGAGGGGGGAGCCGAGGACGGAGGAGAAAGAGGAGAAGAGGAAGTTGAAGTGAGAAAGAAGAAAGAAGAAGATGAAGAAAAGAAGAAGATGGAAGAAGATGAAGGTTTTCATGGAAGGAATCATAGCAGTCGTGGTAGTGTGGAAGATGACGGGGTGCTTATGAAAGAAGAGAAAGGCGGATTAGAGACTGTAGAAGAAGAGGATGGGGAGGAAGAAGACGAAGATGACTATAAGAGTGGAAGTGAAGAAGAGGAGAATCGTCATAATAATAGTGAGGGGGGAAATAGCGATGATAACACGGTGGATTCTAAAGGAGAGGAGAAGGAAGATGATTCAGACGAGGAAGAAGAGAAGGCGATGAAAGAGAAAGAGGGGCTAGTAGTCAAGAAAGAACTTCTCGATGATCCCCAAGGATCAAGAAAAAACGAGAAAGAAGAAGAGAAAGGAAAGATGATCATGAAAGGAGATGCTAGGATGGAAGGTGAAAAAGAAGATGAAGAGACAAGAAGGATTAAGAAATTGCGTACAGATGGAGAAGAGAAGATGATGAGCCAAAAAGAAGAGCCAAAAGAGTCTCATGCAAATGTCAAAGGAGAAAAAGAGCAAGAAGAGAAGAGAAAGAATGATAAGACCGCGACGCTTTCATCATCCCATGTTGAAGGGGAGACAGCTGCTGCTGCTGGTGGTGGTGGCGCGAGGGTTGTCTCGCCATCCCCCCGCCCTTCAGCTAGCTCAATGTCTCTTAGCGAGCTCTATACAAAAGGCCAAGGTCTCTATACACAGCGTGAAATAGCCTACCGACTCTTAGAGTATCGCGATGAAGATAACCTTCGTCTCCACTACATCGTCAAGATTCAATGCGCAGATCTTCAGACCTTTACGTGGCTCCTCACACATAAGTTTTCGCGCATGCGCCAGCAAGACATCCAAGCGTATCCCTCGAACTTCTATTCTCTTCTCTATCGACGGGGCAAGAGGAAAGATAAAGAGGCCTTACAAAGAACGGCCGATGCCGTTCTCTTCGGCCAAGGAGCCGCAACAGGAGCAGCAGGAGGAGGTGGGATGAAGGACCGAGGAATGCGCAACTTCCCCTCCGCCCAAGGAGGACGCGGGGGCCGTAGCAGTAGTAGTAGGATGATGAGAATGATGATCAACAGAGAAGGACCAGGGGGGGGGTGCTATGACGGTGGCGTTTACTATGCTAGTGGAGGGGGAATGCGACCAGGAGGAGTAGGGATGATAGGATCGATGGTCCTTTCTCCCCCGTCTATCATGCCTGCTTATCATGCTTCTCAAGGCAACTATGGAAGAGGAGGAGAAGCATTTGGTCCTTCACAAGGCGGTTACTATTATCACCCGCAACAGCATATAGCTCCTCCGCCTTCTTCTTCATATTCAGAAGGGGGGGGTGGGGCATTTGGCATGGCTCCTGCGCCATATATGATGACGATGAGAGGAGGTGAGGAGAGAGGAGAAGGAGGAAATGACTTGTTTTCAAGAGGCTACAGCTATCAACATGCAACTTCTTCTCCCCCTCCAGGGGGATTGGTCATGATGGGTGGGGGTGAGGGTCGCGGAGGAGGGGCAGATGAATCGTCCATGAGATTGCTATCAGGCAGTGGCCGTGGGGGAGAAGAGAGTCATTCTTATTATTCCCAGCAGCACTCGAGGTCAGCATGTCCTCCTCCGCCTTATAGAGGAGGAGAAGAAGGCCGAATGTGGGATAGGCGTCATGACCCAGCGCGATCGAATGGTCCTGGTGGTGGCATGTATTATAACCGAGGAGGGTCTGACTATCCTCCCCCCTGTGGATCTCCACCACACTCAGGAGGAGGCTTTCGCCTCCCGAGGAGTGATCTTGAAGGCCCCCCTGCTTCTTCTCTCTACGGGAATCAGTCGTCTTCTGCGCCATATCGAAGAGGATTTGAAGGGGAGGGCGACGGGAGAGGACCGATGTATGATGGAGATGGAGAGAGACAAGGAATGATGATGAGAGGAGAACGCCGAGGGGGGTGGTATGGCCCTCCAGGGAAAGGTGATGGCGGTGGGGGGGGCATGATGATGATGGGAGGAGGCAGTCGCGATGGAGCATATAGAGGAGATCATCGGGGGGATGGACGACCATCGCCTCCCTCTTCGTTTGCTTCAAGAGAAGGAAGAGGAGGCGAGTTCTTCTCGGCCAATGGCTCATCAGGGAGCCATCGTCAGGGTGGGTATGGAGAAGGATGGCAAGGAAATAGTGGGGATGCGTCAACTTTTCATCGTGGGAGAATGGGTCCCGAAGGACAGGATGAGCGGGGAGGAGGATTCTATCCAGGAAGAGGAAGTGAGGAGTTCAATGCACATGGGGGTGAGAACACTATGAACTGTGGAAGAGGGCCTCCCCGGCCTATGGGGTGTCCTCCCCCCTTCAGCAGATCTAATGGTGGCAATGGACGAAATGAAATGTACTACGATGGAAGAGGAGGAGGAGGATATGAAGGAAGAGAAGAAGGAGGTCTAGGACGAGGTGGAGAAGATGGCTTTCAACGACGAGAAGGAGGAAGACACCCGCCTCAGGGGCAGCCATTTGACTCAAGGATGTCCCTCCCGCCGTCTTCCGATAGCCGGTCCGATAGGGGACTCCCTCCAAACTTTATCAATGTCGGCGGTGGGGGAGGGCGTGATGAATCTCAAGGTCCTTTTCCTCCCGAGATGGGCTATAACAATGGAGATGGGAGAATGCCCATGGGGGGTCATGGAGACAATAGAGAAGGAGGGGGCGGAGAGCGTGATTTCGGAAGAGGCGAAGAAGGACGGCCACGCTTCAATAATATGCCAGGTCGCCCTGGTAGTATGATGATAGGTGGGAGAGGTTATAACACTGATCAGAGAAATCATGAAGAGGCAGGAGGAAGAGGGGATAGTAGCTTTCATCCGTCTTTTAGAGCTGGTGGACCGTTCCGAGGAGGAGGAGGAGGAGAAGGCGCGTGGAAAGATGCCCCTTTGGAGGGCAGAGGGGGACCTGCTCCTTCTTCTCAGGGGTGTAATAGTCATGATGGCATGCCTCCTCCTCCTCCTCTTCCATCATTCAATAGGTATCCTCCGTCACAGGGACAAGTCGACTCCTTTGATTACCGAAATGGTCGTGGAGGAGATAGAAACACCCATACATCCTCTGGAATGACAGATCCCCCGTCTTCTTTTCCTCGGTCTGCAGCTCCTGGGACCCGAGAATGGAGAGACGTACCCTACGGAGGAGAAGGGGGGAGAGATCAAGACCGATTCGCTTGTTCTCCCCCCGTCCCCCCCTCCACTCAAGGGGGAGACTTCAATCGTTTCAATCCCACCCAGGGAGAAGGGAATAGGAGAGGAGATCAAGATCAAAGCCATACTGAGAAACTACCTCGTGATGGTCATCCCTTGTTCAGAGGAGGAGGAGAAGAGAGAGAAGGAGATAGAGGGGCAAATTTTGGGGGGGAGATGTTGGCGAGTCGTCCATCGTCATCCTCCTCGTCATCTAATAGTGAGACGCCGTCTCGAAATCAGACTTCTTCAGGAGGAGGTCTTCCTAGTTCTTCTCCTTCGTCAAATAATGACTTTGACACCACTCGAATCAATCCTCCAACAGAAAGAGGAGCAGGAGGAAGAGGCCCTTTTCCTCCTCCTGCCGTTTCTTCCTCGTCATCATCTGAATGGCCGAAGATCTTACAGATAGAGCGACGGGGCAACAACGTCAACCATAACAGTCATAGCAATACTAGTGAGAATCCTCCATCTTCCTTCTCGTCGACATTCGGTGGGAGAGGCTTTGATACACAGAGGCCTTCGTTCAATCCCGATCATCGTAACACGAACTTTCCGCAAAACATGCCTGGAAGAGGAGGTGGAGGGGGTTCTAATGGTGGTGTTCATGGGGGGATAGCTTCATCCCTACCCCCTCCGGCTCCTGTCATCTTAGGAATCAATCGATCAGCTGATCCGATGAATATGCTCACGGATTTCAACAGGTCTTCTCCTAGTCCTTCTTCGAATCAGAAAGGAGACAACAATACATTACCCCTGATGTATGGATCGACTTCCCACAATACCACCACAACTCATTCTTTCTTTGGAACAAATCCATCAACCTTCTCTACAGGGGGGCCTGGCGTCTTCGGCGGCAATTCCGGAGATAATACTAGCTTGGGGACCCAAGCGTCCGCGGGAGGTTTCAATCAACAACAAGCTGTTCTCGCTCAATTTGCTCAACAGCTAGCCATGTCTCAACAACAGCAGCAGCAGCTAGCCGGAGGAGGGATGGCAAGTCAAACCGGAGGGGGCGGGGGATCTAACAAAGGAGCAGGAGGAGGAGGTCCTTCTCATCTTGGAGGGGGGACTCAAGGTAGCTCAAACAGTACTAGTGAAATGAATCAAGCTCTTCTCCAACAGCAACTGATGGCTTTACTTGCCATGCAGCAGCAACAGCAACAGGCAGCTGCGACATTAGGTGTAGGTGCACCTGGGGGAGGAGGAGGAGGTGGGCCTCAGACAACCTCATCATCCTCTCAGCAGATGGATCCCCAGCAAGTCATGTATTACGCACAGTACTACTATGACTGTCTCCTGAAAGGCATGACAGAACAGCAGGCTATGGCGGCGATTCAAGCTCAGCATATGATGGTCCAGCAACAACAGCAACAGATAATGAAACAACAGCTTCTACAGCAATCGATTCAACAACAACAGCAGTTACAGCTATGCTTGGCTGCGCTGATGCCTTCAGCCTCCTCAGATACGACTTCTTCTCAGCATAATAATAAGTCAGGAGGAAAGAGAAAAGGATAAGGAAGGGTGATGATGCTCCAAGAGAGAGAGAGGGGGATGTTGTGTCGTGTGAAGTAGAGTGGAGATAAGAAAAGATTTCAAAGGATATATGAGGATTAGGAGGAGGAAGGAGAGTATGGGGAAGCGTCGCACATATAGGGCTACGAACATATGGAGGATAACGGTGATTGCTTGATCGAGTGGGTGCGTAGAAAAGGGATAGAGAGAAAGGTAGAGACGACGATAGGAGTGAAGGGTTGAGAGGGAAGGACGGAGGGGCATGGCAATGCAGAGACAGGGCAGATCTATCTGTATAGTTGCAGGTGGATATACAGCACTCCCCCCCGGCAGCCTTCTCCATTTCAGGTATACACGTATCATCTAGACGTATGCGCTTATACGTAGATCCGCGGGATGTATGAAGATCCAACAGAGGAGGTGTATGGAACGATGACCTAAGGATTGATGTGATCGATAGATCATCTGTCTTCTTAGGAAACAAAGGCATCGCTGAGGAGGGAAAAAAGGAAATTGGGATGTTGTAGATGCAGTAGGAGTAGGAGGCGGAGTACAGGAAGTAGGTCTGAATGGTGTAAGGCGAGATGAGAAGGTGATGTCTGAGCGGTGTTTGTACAGATGACGTATCTTGGAGTGTATATACACCAGTCTGCCTTAGTCTCATCGCGACAACCAATTTACCTCCACTTAGTTTTCTCAATCATCACAGGTGTTTATCCAATTCTCGTTTCCCATCTCATACATAGATCGTGATAAGAGAGAGAAAAGATGCTGAGAAGTTGTTTCTTACCGAAAACGCTTCACATCTTTCTCTCGCCTCGTTATCAGAACAACAACAGAATCCGGAGTGAGTGAGGACGTTTCTCGCGAGTCAGCATCGACTCTCTTCAGTCATTTCGTCTCATAAAGTAAGCTCTTTTGCTTGCGTAGTGTTTTCTCTTCTACTTCCCTCATTCATCTCTGTCTGTGTCAACACGCAAGTTGTTAACTTTCTTACAGTTCCATGCATGCTGTAAAGGTGCGAGACGACATCGAGAAAATCGTTGTCTTCAGATTGCCCGGGGAGGCAGCAATGTATATCTCTCTCTCTATCTATCGGGAGGATTTATCAGATGATCAACCTTTCTTGTNNGGATTTCTCAGGTGATCGACGTCCCGCCCTCCCCCCCTTGAGTGAGAGAAGAACGATGGCCGCTCTTCTCTCTTGATGCCATCTTCTGCCCCACGCTTTGCAGTCTTCCATTCATGAAGACAGCTCCCCTGTTCTTTCTTCATCCACAGTCCTCTCACACGTCATGACAGGTTTACTTTGCCTCATTTCTTTTTCACCGAATGAAATGGACAGAGAGCTGTAAAGAGATCTGGTAGGGACTCATGTCTCTCACTTGGTGACGGGTGTGAGTAGTGAGGGCTGGAGGAGCCGGGAGGTGTACAGCTAAAATGGGGGGTTCTTGTATAGTATCGATTCATCAGAACATCGGGAGAGCTAGACGGGCCTCCTCGGCCCGTGCAGATGTGCGTGCTAGCTAG
>NW_027157474.1:16148-18307 GCF_002600585.1 Cystoisospora suis
GGATGAAGGGAAGTCTTGGAGGAGAGAGGATGTGTGTGGTCGTAGGACCTCCATCATTTCTCTTGGGTGCTGTTGATGGAAACAGCTAGGGACACCGATGAGAAGAAGAGAGTCTCTTCTCTCCTCTTCTCGCCTGTTCCTACGGTGAATCCCCCTTCAGAAGGCTGGGAAGCTCTACTGATAGAGTCTCTGAAAGAGTGTGAGAGGTAGCTAGCAGACAGATTCCTTGTCTGTCGCTGGTAAGGCTGTCAATCACTATGGTGACCAAGAGAGGCCCTCTTTCCGGACAGAACACAAGGTGCTATCATTGTGCACGAGAAAAGTTTTCCGGGGTAGCCGAGCAATCATGATGACGGGAGAGAGACTCTAATATGAAGAGTGTGATGGATGGATGATTCCTTCGGTCGGCCTCGGCTGATACGGTGGACGACACACACACGCACACACACGTGTTTGTATCTCTCTCAGTGAGTGCCGGTGGACTTTGAGAGGGGGAGCTCTCCTCCCGGCTCTAACCCGAGGCGAGAAAAGGGATTTGAAGGTTTCTCAGCGGAAAGAAAGACGGCAGTTTTAATAGATTGATGGAGTTGTTGCCCCCCAAGCCGCGTTTTGGAGATACTGTGGGATTGTTTTGCCTTTTGTCATCCACAGTCATGCCCTGCAAGGCACCGGCAGGGGGCAAGCCATCGTCGGGTGCAGCTGAGCGTTGGCTCAGCGTCGAGGTCTTCGGATTCCTTGCGAAGGGAAATCTCAATTCTCAGTCGCACACTGGGGGGATGGATACCAGGAGGGAGGAGAAAGACGAGGTTCTCAAGTGATTTGGAATCCGACATCTCATCTTTCACGATAAAGAAAGTATTCGATCACGTGAGCGCGGCCGTGTTGTTGGCGACTGTAACGGGGCTGACGTCAGCTGAGTTATAGACTCTTTTCAGGGAATACGAGCCCAAACCCTTTATTCTATGATAGTAAAGCATCTCCTCGTTGCTTTTTTTCTTCGTCTTCGTTACAGTGACGGCGGGAGGCAGGAAGAAAGAGAGGGCCAGAAGTGAGCGAGCGCATCGCTGTTCTGGAGACATCTCGTTGCCAGATCCGACTGAGCGGGAGGGAGAATTCGGTCTTTTTCCTCCTATTCTCGGAGCTTCTGACTTGCAATGAAGCTTCTGGTGAGGTATCGTCGGCATACCCGCCTGCTGTCTAGCTATTTCAACTTGGGCTAGCTACGTGGGTGTGAACCCACGACCGTGGTTGAGTCTCGCACGCCGTGTGGTTCACCTTGGGAGCTCTATAAGTCTGACAGATGGAGCCGTCAGGAGAGCTGTGTGTCAGGTGCGCCTCGCCGTACCGTGAAGCTGCCTTCAGCGTGCGACACTTGCGTGTTTAGTGTACAGGTCTATTAGTGGACTCAGCTCCAGCAGGGGGAGTCTTCCCTCACGCAAGGCGCCGAGTCGCGGGGTGAGCTTCTCGGTGCCTGAAGGAGGAGAACCACGGCGGTCCTCATGTGGGTGGCTTGACTGGGTCATGTGATAGCACCTTCGAAGAGTGAGCGATTCCAGCTTCTTTGACGTATGATCAGTCGGAAGTCTCGTTGCTTGGTCAAGCGGCCGCTTGGTCCAAGTGAAGACCAGTCGACGCCCTGCAGTTTTGTTGTGTGGTCAACGCACACTCACTGCGGAAGTTTCCCGCGGGAACGTGGCAAGGTTTGCCTGGTCGCGCCGCGCGGTTGCTGGTCCGGACGGCAAGTGAAGAGCAGATGTGAAGTCTGCGGACGGTGAATTTCTTGAGGTCTCGTGATTTGAGTTCACTGCCACCCCGGAAACGGCATTTCAAACTGTTTTCCTGCAAGGTGACTTGAGTAGGATTTCGGTGTTCTCGCCTTCAAAACACATGTGGATGTGACACAGGAGGCTAGAGCGGCGCGCAACAGGTGTCTCGATGAGACAGGTCGACCGAGATGTGGCGAAAGGCTGCAGAGAGGACGAGAGCGATCGCTGTCGTCGTAGCGTTGATGCTACAGAGAGGGAAGCTTACGAGCTGGACTAGCCCCGGATGGCGCAGGCTGCCCACAAGGTGGGAAAGGCAGACTTTCATAAAGAGAACAGTTGTCTGGTAAGGGCTCCGGGTAACGATTTCTTCAGGGTTGGCAACGTCCGGAAGAC
>NW_027157475.1:0-276 GCF_002600585.1 Cystoisospora suis
GCAGGCAACGCGAAGGCAGACTCACCGCGTTTTCTTGGCGGACATCCCAGCCGATGATCTCGCGGATCAAGGGATCCTCGGTATCACGGAGAGTCTCCACGTTGCAAGGCCAGCCTACACAGTCGAGATCGCGGACCGGAACGTCGTACAAAGTCCGCACGTCAGGGTGCACGAATTCTCCCGCGCCACCCGCGCGACCCCGGCGCAAACGGCGAGAACGTAATTCTCGGGGATTCGGGAAGCCGAGAACGTCCATGGTGAAGGATAGAGAAGGAC
>NW_027157476.1:0-3647 GCF_002600585.1 Cystoisospora suis
TCTATAAATACTGAGGGAGAAGATAAGTAGAGAAACGACCAGCTGAATAGATAGAGACACCTCTGCTCTCTCTCTATCTCCACTCTAGAGACACATACCCATATCGATATGGAGAGAGGAGAGACAGATCTATACAGAGATAGAAAGAGAAAAAGAGCTCTTTGGAATTTCGCAGGAGAAACAGAGGTTTCTCTACAGACATCTCGCAAGTGGACTATCTCCCTAGATTTCTCTTTACAAGGAAGGACGTGTCTACTCCTGTACGCAGACTACATGAGTCCATTAAAAGAGAAAGAGACAAAGCAAACAGATTGAAGATACATATTGATAGGGGTAGACAAGTAGAACTAGAAAAATAGATCTCCCTACTACAGGAAATCCTTCCAGTCGAGAACAAAGAAGAAGAGACAAACCGGCAGTAAGGTTTCTTCTCTCTTCTCCTTCTCTCTCTTCTACCCCTCCACTGCCTCTCGACAGATTCACATCCATATACGTATTCACACACATGTGCATACATATACATATACATATATATATATATGTATATATATATATATATGTACATATATATACTTCTTTCTCCCTCGTTGTTTTCTCTGGATACCTGCGAAGACTTTTTCTAGGACATAGAGATCGACCGTTTCAGAGCAGTTGAAGACTAGACAGAAATAGCCTAGCATGCGGGCTAGCTCCTTCACACTCTCCGTCTTGCCTGCCCCTGCGGGGCCCGCCACACTTCCACTCAACTTCAGGAGCTTCAAACAATCTAACAAAGAAAAAGAACAAAAAGAAAAGAAAAGAAAGAGAGAGAAGAGGAGAAAGAAAGGTATAATGAAAGAGATAGAGAGAGCGATGTTGGGAAATGACAGCGGAAGTGTAGATGAAGACATAGAGAGAGGGAGTTATGCGTCGTCTCCCTATATAAGACTCTCTCTTCTTCTTCTTTTTACCCTTCTTCCTTTTCAGATAATAGTGCTCTCTCATCTCTACGCATGATCTTCAGAACTCTACTTGACAAGTAGGTAGGAGTATATATGTATAGATATATAAATATAACTAGATACATATATATATTTATATAGGAGATGCATACCTGCCAAAAATAGTAGTGGTAGTAGTAGCGTTATACGTCTGACTCCCTACAGATAGATAGAGAGATAGATATAGATATACCTAGATATAGACGGATACATGGGTATGAAGAGATACATAGATATAGGTGGATGTGTATGGATAGATAGATAGATGTCTCCATCTGTCATGCTCCTGATCCTTCTTACAATTTCTTCTAATACTTCCCTTAGTAACCTAGCAGAAAGTGTAGACACGTAGGGCGTATCTATCTTCGCCCTTCGGCGCCATACCCCTTGAGGTGTCTTCTCATGCAACTTGCTAATCGACTAGACACCGAACTAGCGAGCTCTGTCTACTGCTAGCCTTCTTAAAGCATAGACTTGAAGGACTCCCCAGACACGACCTACGTCTCTAAAAAGATAGAGAGAAAAAGAACTCTCCTCCATCACGCTCTTCATCTGTAAAGAGCTCCTCTAGGCTGTACAGACAGGTAGCCAGGTCTAGAGAGGTGCTAGATAGACAGACATGTCTGGAGGCCTTTTTAGATATATATCGTTCTACGTGCAAACTCCACCTCTATATATACGGCTACGTAGGGAAACCGACTTCGATAGATATGGGCAGTCTCTGTATTCTCTCGTGCGATCGAGGCAATGCTTTTGTCGTCTCTTCTTCTTCTTCTTCTATGGGTAAGGTGGGAAAAGAACCTCTTGAATTCTCACTCTAAAACGCTTTACAAAGCAGAAAGACGGAGAGAGAAGAAAAAGAAAAGAGAGAGGAGAAAGAAAAAGCAAACAGAATCCAACAATACTTAACACCCCCCCTTCCAAAGACACCAAAACGAAAGAGCCAAATGAACAGTCTCTTTCTTTCTTTCTTTCTCATTCTTTTTCTTTCTCATTCTTTCATTCTTACTTGTGATGGTAAGCCAGCATCGATCTGTGAGGGGTGTAATTACAAGCCTTGTAGGTGCGCCTAAGTATTCGTTGCCGTAGCTGAAGATCGAGTCTACTTGCGCGATCGTACATTCATCTCCCTCCTCACTCCAATAGTGACGAAGCTGCTGGACCCAGGTAAAACTGACGAACCGAAAGAAAGAAAGAGACAAAGAAAGAAAGAGACAAAGAGACAAAGAAAGAAGGAGAGAGATTGAGAGGAATTAAGGGAGTGATGGGTGAGTGAAGATGCGAGTGGGAGGAAAAAGAAGAAGAAAAGAAAAAGAAAAAGAAAATAAAGAAGAGGCCTTTTAGAAAAAAGAAATGGACAAAGACGTAAATAGAACATAGAAAAGTCTGGGGGGGATAGACTGGGGCGCATGCACTTGAGATAAGAGGCTTCTTCTGCTTCTCACTCATCTTCATTCAGGCCAAACCAAGACCTCAGGAGTCTTTATACAGAGATACAAACATACATATGTAAGTATAGATGTCTGCATGCACATATATATATTTGGATACATTTGAATATATAGTAAAGAGATGTCTTAACGTGTACGGGAACATACCTCAACCTATGCATGTATGACAGGTCTATGTATGTATCCAAGTGGAATTCTTCTACTATATGTACCCCGCTCGAAGACCGAGTCTTCAAGGAGACAGAGCTTCTTTCTTGCGTTCTTTCTTTCCTTCCTTCTCACTCTTTCTTTCTGTCTTTCTTTCTCATAGCATGTACATTCTTTCAGTTCCTCTCTATTGCCTATTTTGCTTGTCTATACACATACATAGGTCCTAGGAGAGCACACAGCCAGCCACACGTATGTCTACTCTACAAAGAAAGAAGGAAAAAGAAGAAGAAAAAGAAGAAGAGCCGTCATCTTTGTACATACACCTCGTCCCTTCATATGGACTCAGCATACAGAGGGAAGCAGAAGTCGCAATTTAAACCTTTCTACCAACCGGCCTAACATGTCTACCTATCATGCGTGTCCCTATCTGTCTGCCTTTCCTGTTTACTTATCTATTCATCTTCTCCTCTCTATACAGATATCCACATGCGATAATTACATGGAAGCCCAGAAGAGACTTTCGTAGCTAAAGAAGGTAGACAATGTCCTACTGTAGAAAGCAGACAAAGAGGAGAGAGAGAAAAAGAAAGAAGGAGGGAAGAATGAAAGAAAGAGACACATCTTCGGACCAAAGTACCGCTCCTTCTTCTTCTTCTTCCTCTCCTCCTCCTCCTCCTACTCTTCCTCTGACTTACCTATCGAGTGTATCTACACCTGAGGAGAGCAACTCCGCTACAATATCTCGATTGTGGAGATCTTGGATAGCCAAAGCAGCGACGCTCCTTCTCTCTAAGGTCGATAAATTTTCTCGGACTAGGACAGTTAGATCTTGGAGCTGCTCAACTATATGAGTATAGAAAGTACTCAAATTCACAGGACTTTCACCTCCCCGTCCTGCACTGCCAGACCCGCCGCTTCCCGAGCCTGAGACAAAGAAAGAAAGAAAGAAACAAGAGAAGCAGAGAGAAAGATAGGTCATACTCCTTTGCTACTCACATCGATATATAAATCTCTATGGATGTAGATATACACATATACAGAGGCAGAGAGATGTCTTTATGCATTC
>NW_027157476.1:3911-4274 GCF_002600585.1 Cystoisospora suis
CTATCTTCAATCTTCCTCTCTTTAGTCTGTCTATATAACGATCGGAATAAGATGCAGGAGATGACAATATGCATGACTATGTCTATAGAGTTATCTTCCAGGTAGAGAAGAAACTCGATACTACTACTGCTCCTACGGTTTCGTTTAGGTAAAGAATTCTTCACGAGACCGTTCTTCTGTATGGAAAATCCTTCTATAGGCCTACCAACAAGAGCTTCCTCTGTACGTACAGCCCAGACCATTTGCGAGACGCATGAAACAATTTGACAGGGATTCGAGAAGATCCATTCTCTTCTGGTAGGGGTATTATAGAGGCCTCTTTGTGCCTTAAGTCTTCTATTGATTGCTTTTTGCATGCATTCT
>NW_027157476.1:4380-5625 GCF_002600585.1 Cystoisospora suis
GAGGAAAGAGAAAGAAGAGAAAAGAAAGAAAGAAAAAAAGAAAGAAAAACGAAGAAAAGATGAAAGATAATGAAGGGACATGGAAAGATCAAACGGGATACATCTCCGGTAGAAGAAGAGAAAGAAAGAAAGAAAAACGAAGAAGAAGAAGAAGGGAGGTGATCTGGGGGGATAGCTACGTAGCTACGGAGTTGTTCCAAATGGAGGAAAGAGTGAGAGAGATGCGTGCTGCTAGCGAGGAGGGAGAGGAAGAAGAAGAAGAAAATTTCGAAAGAAGAATGAAAGAAAGAAGAAACGAATTTTACTCAAGGTGTTCTAGACAGGATAGAAGAGGGTAGAGTAGCTGACGATACAAAGATAGAAGCAGGAAAATACAAAGATGCTGGGGCCATAGACATAGAGTACATACCTTGTTCTCTCTCTCTTTCTCTCTCTCTATAAATATATATATATATATATGTTTGAATAGATACAACTTCTACCGCCGGCTTATGTGTAGAGGTCTCTATATATGCCTCCTGCGCAATAAGAAGAAGTCTCACGACTTACATGCTGAGAAATAAGCTCTAACGTCTAAAGTATAAAGTAGACACCTCACATCACCTCCCTCAAGAATCACCTATATATATATATACATATATGTATATCTAGAGAGAGAGATAGATAGATAGATCTACAGCAACCCCCACACGCAGCTGTATATACACCTCTCCTGCCTATATGTATATTTTTATACTTAGGTATTTTATGTTTCTGAAGATGTATGAGAAGGAATGTGTTGAATCCTGAGGGGTCTGAAGAGAGCGTTTGGCACTATTTAGCACACGTGGACGGGGTGTATGTACAGACAGTAGTAGGAAAATACTAAGAGTAGTCGTCGTCGTCGTAGTAGTAGTTTAACATGAAAGAAGAGAAGAGAGAAGTTGGTATTTACCTGTAATGTCAGTCAGTTTCGTGTCATCTTCGAGTATAAGTTGATACAGATTGTCGAAGCACTTCCTTATAAGAGGCTGGAGGACAGAAGGATTCTTGGACTGACTTAGCAACTCTAAAAGCTCGTCGCTAGATAAGAAAAAGAACCTAGGGAAGGCTTCTCTCTTATGCTAAAAGACACACCATCGCCACACACATAGCAAAACATTTCTATCTATCCTCAATCTATCTTTAATCTATTTATCTTTAATCTATCTATCTACCTTTAATCTATCTATCTATCTATCTTTAATCTATCTATCTTTAATCTAT
>NW_027157477.1:0-22728 GCF_002600585.1 Cystoisospora suis
TGGAAGGGAAACACGAAGGGGAAATGCGGCCGGCGTGCGTAGGGACGCTCGACACACCCAACTCTTCCAAAATGCGAGCGCCGATCGAGGCTGGTGAAAGAGACCGCCTTTGAGAGGGTTCTGATGGGACCGGCGGCCCCCACTCGGATACTTGCCCCTAACACGGCAACAACTCTCATGGACAACTGCACCCCTCCAAAACCACCCAGGCGATTGGTCCGGAGGCGACGTGAGTTGGTAGACTAACCAAGACGGACGGCTCTGAGGGAGACCCGCACGCGGATTCCCTGCATCTCTCAGATGAATGAACAGCTCTATCTCCCATTTCCGAAGCACAGCTGCGGCACTACATTTGAGAATCGATAAAGAAAAGCTACGAGGCGGCCAGAGAGATGTGCTACAGAAAAACAGAAAAGGATGACAGAGCCGTACCTTCAGCGCATCAAGCGCATGCCCGTATTTCCGGTAGAGAGGCCAGATGACCGAATTGTTGAGTTCGTCCACCTTCATGTTGTGTTTCTGCGCGACGTGACGCACGGTTTGGTGTACCTTCTTCGATTTACTGAATTTCTCCTCACACTTGACGATGTCCTCCGGACTCACTCTGCAAACATCCCAGACCAAGGAGCATGCCCCGTGCACTCACGAGAAAACACACACTCGGTAACACCTCGTACAGCGCCCTCAAGCACTATCATCTAGACGCTCTCACACTCTCCTGTACCAGTTCCGTTTGACTTCACGCGCATCGTCCCGCCGCTTTGCATGCGCCCCTGACACCACGCACGGCTACAGACGAAGCATCCCTTCCAAACCAAGCATTCGTCACGCTCCGCGGATTCGATACCAAGCACCGCATACCGCGCCGCCCCCAATGACGGATACTGATCCAAGTCTATGGACAAGTCGCCTTGGCCCCTGGTGAAATTTTTGAAACCAAGTGCCGTAGCAGGGTCCACAGTACATTGGTCGCTTTTACCAAAAGCAAGAACACACCATTCTGAAACCACGCCTCATCTGCTCCCACTTGAATTAGAACCAATGACTCCAAATCAATTCGAAATACGGCTCGTTGAAGAGGTGTACATCGACGACAGTCTTCCACAAGTGATGCTGAACACATCGGTGCGGAAACAGATAAACGGACGAGGCGAGACGCGTACGACTAAGAAATCGAGAACGAAGCGTTTTTACCCCAAGCGAACACAACAGGGGCCTCACCGGCGTTTGCTGAGATCGATGTATCCCTTTTTCGGATCCACGCGGAGCACCATAACGACTTCATGTCTGCCAACTCTAATAAGTTTATTGACGCTTCGGAAGCGTCTCTTGCTGAGTTCACTGAGGAGAATCATGCCCTCCATGTTGTTGTATTCGAGCAGGCTGACGTACGCGCCCAAGTCCGCAATGCGGTTGACTTTAACCATCACGAGGTCGTCCACTTCAGGAAAACGTCCTTCGTAGAATCGACAATCTCCCAAGTCCACCTTGGGCGCAACGGGTGCTGCTCCAGATGCATTCTGGGCACCAGCCCCTCCCCCTTGCGGCAGAGCGCCTGGTCTGTCTTGATGTGTCGCCATCGACAAGAGAGAGATACGATTTCTGACTGGTTACGAATGCCGACTGCCACCACTGGGCACGTTCTGAAAGGGACATGCCGGCCCCTTACTTTCGCTTAGATCGCTCGCAGTTGTCAGCCAGTCTCATGCATTACAGGTCTAACGGCTACCTGGCTTGCTGAAGTTAACAACGCCATCAAAGTACTCCTAGAACGGAAGTGCGAACGACAGCACGGCGACGAGAAAGCTGCAGCTCCTTCACTGAAAAAATTTGACCAACCGCGATACGAAGGACGTGTGGGGACTGGATTTGACGGGAGTGCCTTGCAAACCGGCAACAGGCGAATCGCGCTGCCGCGTAAAATACAGCTTTGACTAAAGTGACGAGAGGCTGAAGCACCGGCCGGCCCACAACTAAGAAAGCAGAGCAGGGTCAGCGAAGAAAGGAGCAGGAAGCCAACCGGCAAAAGAGGTGAGACAGGAAAGACAACTGCCCGAAAGACGAGCCCGACAGAAAAGAGAGAGCCCTATAGGAAGATCCTCAGCACATCAGCCTACACTCAAACTCGACAGCAGAGCCCCCCTACAGGCACTGTTAACCCTGTAACAGGGAAGAACCAGGAAAAGCAGGCTTCTGGAAGGCGCGTTGCCGCCTGCACCGGCAGAGGTGAGTGGAGTGGGACTTCCCGTAGCACGCACGGTTAACCGAACAAAAGCCGACCTGTCTCTAAGCGTCTCGACAGCTCAGTTTTCAAAAAGAACGTAGCAACGAGTACAACACACGACCTTTCTCAAGGTAGCAGTTTTTGTAAGGCTCCCTTCTGATTTCTCGGGTGACGGTGTCGGATGCTGCGTGGACCCCGAGACTCAAAAGGTCACACTTCTCTAGTAGGATCGGAAGAATGTGTGTGCGGCTCTGGGGAATGCGGGATATTTCCCGCGACTAACTGGGCCTGTTCCACTCGGCCACACCTGGGTTCCTCGAGAGAAATCGGTGGGCAGGCGACAGCCAGTAAGTCTGAGTCCTGCCCTGCCGTTTAGCCCGCCTTTCGTTTCGGTGCCGGCTTGATTTCTTCCTTTCGGTGATCGCTCCGTTGCACACCGATGTGTACCCGGCGGCTTTCCTTCGGGGACCGGGCCGGCCCGAAAAAGAATGTGCAGCCCAGACGAGGTCAGTACTGCTTGCCCGGCTCCCACTGCCTCCCGTGCGCGTCTGGAGCCTGTGGCAGCGTCGGCGCCTCGCGCAAGAGCAAAGCTGTCGCAGCACCGGCTGCGTGACGACCCCGCGCCGGTCCACATGTTTTACCTGCAATGGTGACCACCTTCTTTGGACCACGGTGCCGGATGCAGCGTTTCCCGAGTTTCAAAGGATTCGGCGCAGAGTGACTGCTCTCCAAGTTCTGTATCAATCTGAAATACATCTGGGACGGATGGGACGGTGAAATTAGCTAGCATCTTGTAGTTTCTTCGCTGTCGGCAGCGTCTGTGCTTGTAAGGGAAGGTCGACGGTGGCCGGAGAGACCTGATGCCACACAAACACCGGTGGACGAGGATTTCCACCACGGGCCACATGATACCAATGCCGGATCCGCCCGAGTGCGAACAGGATGGGTACGTTGTGCATGGTCCAATGCGCACTGGATACCTTGTTTCGACACTGTAACAAAACCTCGGACACAGGCATCTGTGCGCGCTGTACCATGACAGCGGTGCCAGTTCATGGAAGTTCGCCGGTTCTGTGAATTGCTACACGGGGTTCAATCCCTCGCAATCTTCTATCACTAACTGTGGGGCTTTGAGCTTCTAACTTAAAACGATGTCGGGTAGCCGTGTGTCTACACACTTTCGGGCTATGAAACTCCTCAAAAGTCGCTGATTCCCGCACGAGTGCAGCTGATGTCCCCTCTAAGGGTCTTCTCCAGGCTGTAGGATCTAGGCTAGTCCGACTGTCTACCCGAAAACCATTCGAACTGTGGTGCAACAGACACTGAGAGTGAAGATTAGATTCCGTCCGTAGGACGAGGAGCCGCTGTCGGCTAGCTGTGAAAGACGAACTCAATAGCTTCAGATCCACATTCGAACGTCTGCTTATGGCAGGGTGACCGATAAGCGTAGATCAGAAGAGACAATATATCCGGCATCTGATGCCCCGGTCGTTTCGCGGGATCACCGAACGTATGGGTGGCTGATCTGGGGGGCGGAAGGGGGGGTGTGAGGAAGAGGGACAGCTCGTTAGCGTGGGACGACCAAACCGCAACAAGAAGCCGCGCCCCCTGTTCCACCAAGGGCGCCTATCCCCCCATCTCAGAGTGAAGTAGTATAAGCATCACTGAATTCTGGAGGACGCCGCCCGACGTCCTCCAAAATCGCTTCCGCGATAGAGGGGAATGCGACGGAGTGGGCAGCACCGCGAAGAGCCTAGGGCGATCCCTTACCGTGATCACAGTAGACACCCCATGTGGGCAGGTGGACCATGCTCTTCAACTCTTAGACTACTACCCAGCTACGGCATGGACACAAGGCCTCGGACTCGGTGCCCAGTGTCTGCATGATACCGGGCTGGCCACTGGCGCAAGGCATGGCACGCACCGTAGCGCGTCCTAGATCTAGCAGTCTCAGTGTGCGACCAGGGCCTCGGGCTGTTCGCGAGCTCCACTAAACAGAGACTACTGGGTGAGGTGCTTGGCTTTCAACATTCCGGACGCACGTCGGAGTGGTGTCGCTGCCGACCGTGCATCGCATTCTGAACACGCGAGGTGAGCATTGTGATCTGAGAAAAGCATGCCCCGTGATCGTTCGATAGAACAGAGGACAGTGGCAGGATCACGCATCGCGGACACCAGCTGCGTCTCATTGCTGCCAGTCTCGACTAAAGACCGCCAGAGGTGGCGTGGAATGGGAAGTGTCGGCAAGCTGCAGGTGTAGTATGCAAGGTGACTAGAGAAAAAAACATTAAGGGGTCTCTACACAGGAATAACTCGCGTGAAGCAAACTGCCATGGGGTACCCCTTGTCGACATCCAGTTCTGACAAACGGCACGCTGAGACTCTCCGAGTCGGACACGATGGATTATGACCTTCTGATCTCCGCGTAAGGGGTTTCGTCTCCCGGCGCCGGAGCAGGGCCCGGGCGGCGTCCCCCAAAATCCAGTGATGCGTATACTACTTCACGCTGAGATGGGGGGATAGGCGCCCTTGGTGGAACGGGAGGCGCGGCTTCTTCTTGCGGTTTGTTCTGGAGTCGAATTGCCCTTCGACGACTACGCGGGGAGGGTCCGCCAGACGGGATGGGTGCGCGAGGTGGAGTCGCAGGACTGGGTGCCCGCGGTGGAACCTGAGGGGGAAGGGGTGCCCTCGGTGGAACCGCAGGGGGAATGGGTTCCCGTTGTGGAACCGGAGGGGGAATGGGTTCCCGCGGTGGAATCGGAGGCGGTTGACCCCTTCCACGAGGACGCCGAATAGCGTTCTTGCGTTGTAGTCTGGAAGCGTCAGACTCGTCCCCCATGAGAGGTGATGGCGGCCCGGGGTTCTCGTGCAGCGCCGTCACTCCACAAGAAACGAACAGCGCAAGGCTACAGACCCCCGCTAACCAGAAGGGCGCCATGTTGCAGAACAACCCAAAGAACCTGAAAACAGTCCCGCTATCACGGATCCGAAACCCAAGACAATCAGCACAACGAAAAAGCTCTTTGGCCCTGAACCTCACACAAAGTTTTATCTGACGCAACTACGCGGCTCGACAGGTCGCGTGTCGGCTCTCTTGAACCGTTCGAGCGCGGGCGTCTCCAACTATGAACAATCTGCTTAGCCGGCGTGCGGTTCACGTACGTCGAATGGTGAACCGGGCGACCACAGTCGTCTTGCTCATTCCAGGAACGACCAGTCAAAGTAAGGAGTGTGGAAGCCGGACTCGCCGTCGCTGACACTGGCATCGGAGTGGTGCCAGCCACACGACGAGCCATGCAATCGCCCAGTGTAGCTCTTCGCCCGACTAGCCAGGAGAAGCAACCAAAGAGAGAGTCTCCGCAACAACGATATATCACCATCTGCCACTGGCAAGAAAATTTTTTATTCTGTCAGGATCGAAGGTACTTGGAGACAGGAGAGGGTAAGCAAGACGGATGGTGGTCTTCCCTGCCAGGGTTCATACGCCACGGCAGGAGACGCAGCATGTGACCGGCCACGGCCTTTTCGGTGGTGGGGTTCCCGGACAGCTCCCCTAAGCTGAGGAAACCGGGAAATTTGTACGCTGTCCGGTACCGGGCGTCTCATGAGGGAATGTGGAGAACGGTGAACGTCCAGTGAAAAACGTATCCCGGGTTCCAACGATGTATGCAAAGACAGCATGAGTCGGGACAGGTCAGGCCGGCCCAGTTTAGGACCGCCTCGAGAAACCCAGTGTTCCGTGACGTGCCTTCCATTGCCCGGCCGAGGAGCACCGATGCAAGAGACGAATGGTAAGATATGAGAAAAGTACGAGGGGGCCAGCCGTTTCGCTCCGGTTGCCCTCGGTTCTCTAGTCTCGCTGTAGCTTTACTGAGTCGGACTAAATTCTTCAACATTTAGGAGGTTGTTTTCTCTGCATGTTACACAGACTGGCGTCTTGGTTTCCTGTGGGAACCACACCCGGCTTACCTTTGTACCGTTTAGGGTTGATGGAGTGCGCACGCTTTCTAGCATGTACTAGTAATGATAAAGAAACAGCTGTGTACCTAGCCAGTGGAGCTATTCTCAGTGACTTCGGTCCCACGTCTAGCTGGATCTGTGGCTTGTGTGGCGGGGACACGTCGACACCGCTGCTAGGGAGCTCTCATGCAGAGTCATGCTCGAAAAGGACTCTCCCTGCACGGCATAACTGTCAAACAGAGGCACCGCACTAAGATGTGCCTTCGTGATCGCTGCTTGTTTGCCTCTCCGTTCCGGGGGGTGAAGTCGAAAGCAGTAGTCGTATTTGGGCGCACCGTCCCGGTCACTTAAGCAAGAAACCGAGGGGTGCTCCATTGTGCTCCAGACCTTCCGAGTTTCTGCACCACTACAAATCGTGCCCCGTGTACCTGCTGTACCTTGCCGGTGTACTAAGGATCCCCGGCGATCTGAAGAGCCTGAGCGAGCTTATACCTGGAATCTGCCCTTGCACCCACTGTGGCGGTAAAGGCTTGAACTCAGTTTGGTGTTGGGAGGCCGCCTCTGGCTGCACGCCTACGCGGAGGAACTTTTAATACTCTCAGTCCGCACTCGAGTGTCCGACCCCCGCAGTTTTTATGAACTCTTACATACCGGTGCGGAGAAGTTTCCATGTAGCACCTTGTGCTTCCCGACTGTGCGAAACTCCCCTTCGGACGTGCGCCTTTCCGTCGTCGCTTTGTGGGTGCACACCGGGGATCGAGACCGGCAAACTCTCCGCTTGCTTGTACTAGCGGCGTACTGCCAGCTACCCTAGCGGCTGTGCAATATCAGTTCATCTGCGAAATACAGAAAAGCGGCACGGCACCATCGGGTTTAGTGGCTCCGCCCTCCGAGCACACGTCTAGTCTGCCAGAAAACCTCGCGGACTTCGATTAGCAGTTCAGTACACTCCCCTGCGTGCCGTCTTCTCCTGTAACTGGGTCGGTGGCAAGTGAGTGATCAAGAAACAAGCGGAAGAAAAGCCTGTTTTAGTCGCGGCCCCTCCAGGTGCGAGATCACATACCCGGCCTCGACGAGACGAGCGTGTGGCAGCCGCAGTCGTTGGACGAGACCGAGCGCACGTTTTTGAGGGTCCAACATGGAGTCAGGGCGTGCGGTTGCATGGACTCCCTGCTTTCGGAGACTCCGCACGACACCGGGTCGGCCCAATTCGGTCCGCAGATTTGACGTCAGCCCTACAACTTTTCTCTGACAGCTTTTCGAAGGGAACCGACTTGCACTCGTCCTTAGCTTGGCATGTCTTAATGTGTACAGAGCATACTGAATCCACAGCAGCCAAGAATGGTCATTCGGTGTTGATTCCTGACGTCTGTCCCCTGACACCATTGACTAAGCTGACGCGAGGACGGCGTTTGTCTTCTCCCATTCTGAGCTCAGCAGTAGACAGCCGCGCTGTCTCTCGCTACAGCTTGTCTGTGCAGTTTTTGTCTAAGAGGCTGCGGACACTACGCATGTTGATGAGCCCCTTGTCCCTGCGAACCCCGCATAGCTTAGGGCTTCGCTGTGTCCTGCGGGTACATCCTCATAGCGCTTGCAAATCTCGTCGTCGTATTTCAAAAAATAATTTCTCCTGTTTGATTGGTGCAAACAGCAACTTTCGAGTAGAGACGAGGGCGAATTCTGCCTCGAGCCGAGATAACAATGTTACACTTGGAGAGAGTAAGCTCACCTAAATGTGTATGTAATCCGGAAGAAAAACAGATCGACTACACCAGAGCGGGAGGCGTAGTCGAAAACGTCTATGTGGCTCCGCGTGCCACGGGGTATTACACAGCAACGAACTTGAGAAAACAAAACATACTACAGGAGGGCGACTCAAGGAACATCCGTTCCCTGCATACCGTCCCGCCACCGGGGGCACCTCTCACTGCTTTGACCCCTTCCAACCCTTGGATGATACCTGTTCCTCCTACGCTCACAGCGCGAAACGTTCCCTGTACGAGGCAAACTGGAATCCTCGGCCAGTGCCGGTGTGCAGTCTTTGATTCGGCGTACTGGGTAAAGAAATGCCTGCACATCGCGATAAGGTCCACAGTTCTAATCTCGCTTCCGCCTTCGCGGCCGAACACTACCGAAAAGGGGGGAACGTGGCGACGCAGGCGACCCCTCGAGGTCTGCTGCAGGAGAGCTCGCAGGAGGGGGGAACTGAAGCGTTGCGTACACGGTGCGTCTCTCTTGCCGTGAGGGCGGGCGAGACGGACCTACGCCTGCAAAATCAAGTTCCGCGTAAGTTACGTCCTGTCCGGGGTCACCCGGTGATGCCCCAGTCATAACAGATAGACTCTCTGCAGCTGCGAATCCAGCATGTTGATTTCCCTCAGAATGGGTGACGGGCCGTCGTTTCTTCGGTGGAAGCGGCGGGGGAAGCGGACCGGACACAGTCTGCGGTGACGATTGCGAGCCCGGGGCAACGGAGGAAGGGCCCTCGGGAGCAGGTGAAGACTCTGGTGTCCAACCCAGGGGTTGAGCGGCAATAGCTCGCCGCCGAACCGCATTTTTCCGGGTGCGGGAAAATTCGCCAGAGGTTGCCTCTCCAGATGACGATTCCAGGCCTTGGTCCTCCTGCAGTCCTCTTGCCAGTCTGCAAGACACGGCTAGCGCGACAGCGAAGGCGACGGCTAGCCGCAGCCGTGTCATCCTGCTAATACTGAAAAGGAGGGATTATACAGAAGCCGCTGAATTGGACGTAGAACCTCAGAGTAAAGGCCGCCCTGTGGGGCTTTACTTGACAGAGACAATGCCGGTGCTTGGAGCTCTGGTGGCAGATGACGGACGACGACCCGAGCTTCAAGAGGTGGAGGGTGTTCTGGAAAGGACGCCGCTCCTGAGAGGCGGTGCGAGCTCGCCAGGTATCGCTGGTGAGGTCCGGGCTTTGCAGGTACCCGACCCGCCAGAGACTGGATTGGCAGTTTCTTCCCGGGATCGGCATACAGACATGGTTGTCTCAGCTAGCCAACCCCCGGGAACCGGCCAACGGGAAGCGTCTCTTTGACCCGCGTCTTGCCCGACACCATTGACTAGCCGCGTCTGCAAGTATGTGGGCGAAGCTGAAAACCCAGGTGAATACTGTGCTACCGTCGCTCGTCAATTCCTCGGGCCGGGGCCCCGCATCAGACCTTTGATGAAAAAAGACCAGCGACGCCCTGAGGTGAAGTCACTCGGTCCTGTAGAATTTTCCAGACTCCATTAAGCAGTCCTTAATCTGCGACTCAGCACTCCGCACTCTCTTATGACATTGTTACCAACAGAAGGAAAAACTACGTTGCTGCTTAAGGCTCGCTGGAGAGAGGGTGGGAGTCTGTGGTCGCCGAGCACCGGCACATCCCAGGTGACTGTCACGGGACAGAAAAAGAGAAAGTCTACCCACACACTCTCACACACGCGTGGCTGCGTTGCCGCGCTTGGATACACCTCGTAACACTGCGGCGACTGGAGTGAGCTTCTGACGCCAGCTGACAGGGCCCACCTTTTCCGGGGATTCTGCTCGCGACTTCACCTAGGAGCAAGCGAAAAAGAGCGAAGCCCGTATCCTTGCGTTGCAGTCCAGTGCTAGTAAGCAAACCCGTGCCTAGCCCTTGGGGGCCACATACCGGCGGTCCTCAGCGATCGCCGAGGGGAGCAGCGGAGCTTACTGGTGCTCCCGGGGACACCAAGCGTCTACACTGGTTCGGGGCACTGAGATGGAAACCGCCTCCAACCGAATGCGAAGAGAAAACTCCGGATGTGATACAGGGACTCTAAGGCGGTCTCAGCTGGAGCTCAAGACAGATTCTTGCTTTCCTGGGTGCGCGAGCCGTCGCTGCCGGACTGATGAATTACTGTCTCGGGCAGGGCGTTCAGGCAAGTGGTGACGTGCGTCAGTTGCTGAAGGGAGATCAGGCACTGCTCACTGGAAGCTGCTAGCCCAAAATGCAGAAAACTCATGTGAGAGAAAAACCACCATTGTGAATTCACTGCCAAACGGTTCGCATCATGCGACTCCAAGGCCGACAGAATCGAGGCGACGGTGCTTTCCCAGAGCCGCCGCCTCTGCATCCGAGGCACGTGGACTAGGCAGCTACGAGTAGGCTACCAAGAACTAATTGCAGGACCAGAGTAAGTTTTCGATCATCATTTGCGATGGTGTTGGGGGAGCTGAAAGCCGTGACGTGGAAGGAGAAACCCTCGACGCCGCAAGCATTCTTTTGGCGGTCTGTTAGCAGGCTCCGCTGTTTCTCTCGTTCCTGTTTTCGTGTTTCCACATGTTCAGTTTCTCCAGGTTTGGTCTGCTTTACCTTTTGGTGCTTTGCGCTTTCTCTCTGCACTGCAGCTAGTACATGCTTTAGACTGCAGCAGTGTGGAGTCGAAGGCAGGCACAGTTGCATACCACACAAAACACAGAGCGTCACGCGTCGGCCAAGAAATCGCCCCACAGAACATCGGATACCCCAACACGTTGCTCGGCGCACCACGAGAGCAACTAGACCCAACCGCATACACACATTCATTAACTCTCTCTTCACACGCGACCTCAGAGCACATGACAGATATTCCTGACGCACGGACATGATGTACTTGAATACTTCACATGCAGGAATATGCTATGTAGCCAGTGAATGTATATGGATACACATCACTTACAGAAGGAACCTGGAGATATTGTCCTTACACACGAAGACTGAATACGCAGAAGCACTACATTCACCCATATGTTAATATGCACACCTAGAGGATGCGTGCCCACATCCACTGCCATACACGAGTGCATTACATACCTGCATAGACGGTTCACTGTACACACGCTGACGTTACGTATATACGTCATTCACATAAGCAGACTCCCTGGATCCGCGGGCAGATGACAAATACACATTCATCAGAGATGCACCCGCGGCACACGTGCATACACACACACGTAGCCTGAATACACATCGGCTACGCACAGAATACGCTCACCCGTTCGCATACAGACATAGGACTGGCTATCTATAGAGATTACGTGCAGACATGCGTTACATACATGCTAGCATTACCTACCCACATGCAATGATACACACATACATTACGTGACCGTGTACCGTCCGCAAGCATACACATCACTCACACACGTAGACTGCGCACTCACTTTGACTACGAGTGTGAATGGATACACAGGCAGATACAGGCACGAAACATACGCAGATGCACATACACAGGCATACGCAGGCACTAGCGTAGGAACGTCGGTAGGTGTGAATAGATAGGTACTCATAGATAAGTAGTCGGGAACATGCAGATGAATCTGTGCACATAGGAAGACAGGCACGGACGCACATGTGGGCTCCGGTTAATCGATAAGAACCGATTTATGAGTAAGTAAAGACAGGCCGATACGCGTCGAGAGACACATAGGCGTGAATGGAAACGTGGCGCGGAGGTAGTTCGGTAAGCACAGGCAGACACCTTCGCATAGAATAGCTGGACACTTACACGCAGACAGGTACGCGCGGACAGGTACACAAGCGTTGTCGAATGCGCAGTCACACGCAGAAACGCGCGCATAGATGCATGCATATTCATAGATAGGCAGATCTGCCCAGAAAAGCGCTCGGGGTGAATGAATGAAAAGATAGGAGATAGCCAGATACCACAACTATAGAGGCGTCGAGAAGGATGCATGCATAGGGGGATGAGTATTCCAACTGTAGGTAGGCATGCATGAATATACGGGCTACGCACCCAGCCGGGCGACAGAGGATTGACGTGCCGTATATTGATCGATATCCGTATACAGATATATATACAGGCAGTCATCGATACAGAGAGTTAGTCACAGGAACAGGCACAGACGGATGGAAGAAAAGAGATAGTCGTGCACACACATACATCGTCACAGACCAAGATCTGAATCAGCGATCGGTTGCTACAGAGATAAACAGGTAAGTGGACAAGGCGCCACCATCGGTAACAGCTGAGGTCCGCACTTCGCAAGCTCAGGCCTGCACCGGCCTCTGGCGAGTGCGCTGCAGGAAGAGACCGAGTTTCTATGACAGCTGTCTTAGTTACCGCATCGCACACGGGCAAGCAAGCAGTAGCAAGTATCCCGTACAGGCACAGGAGCGTTGCGCGGCTCCCAACTATGCTACGTCTCGTGACAGCGCGGAGGCGCGGGCCTGCTACTGTAACGGTTAGCAGAAAAGAAACAAGCCTGGCTTTTTTTGAAAAAGAGTTCTTATCGCGCATAAAGCGGTAGGAGGGTGGGGCGCCGACAGGTTACACGGAAAGCTCACGGGTGTCTTGTTGTTTTGCGAAACCGATGTAGCAGGCAGCAGCTACTGAAGGCCTGCGTGACTGGCGGGCGCTGAAGGGGTGTTCGAATACTACCCTGGACGTAGCGGTGGAGTACGCAAAGGATTCAATGCCGGATTGGCAATCAGCTGAATCGTGTAGGTGTGTGACCCTGGGCGCCTAGCTTTGCTTGATTGCATGCGTGACACTGCTGCAGGGCCAGCAAGAAATCCCGTTACTTTTTGGCGTGCCCAGAGGGAGGGTATCTTTACAAACCCCGGTGCGATATTCCTTGTGTCTTAGTGTCAGCGGGAGCCCGATTCTCCGCCTGTACGGCGCGTATGTCCGGGGATCGCAAATCCTTCCTGGGACCGGTTAACCGGGCAGAGTCTCGATGGTCAGAGTGCGGCTGCGGCTTGAGTTGCCGTTTGCGGAGGTGTCCAAGCGTGAAACATACAGGAAGACAGTACAGTTCAGAGCCCGCCACCTCCTCAGAATTTGTTCATGGATGCTGCAACGCCGTTTGCGATTGCGGCATTCCTCGCTTTCTGAGACAAGAACGGCGTCCGGTGTAGATGAAAACCTCCCGTAGACGGATGTCCGCTTAGCATGTGGCGTGCTTTGCATTCCACGGCGATGCTGTGTTCCCTCGTAAAGAAACACCTCGTCTTGAAGTATTTTCTGCTCAGACCCTCGAGGAAGCATGTCTCGTGCTATATCGCGCTGCCCATTCTGCTGTTTCATTGACCCCTTCTCCCTTCTCGAGAATCTTCCCCTCCCTTGTTCTCGTCGGCACTGATTGGCGTTACTGCCTCCTACTTTTCCGAACCAGCGCTGTCGTGTCTTCTGTCACCGTTGAGCCTTCTCGTTGTGCTTTCACAGCATTGTAGGCCTTTCCTGTTCCTGACACTTCTAGGGCAATTTGCTAGGGATCCTAGCCAACTCCTGATGTGACATGCCCGTTGTTTCCTTCTTATTCCCCCCTGCTTCCATGCATGTCGTGATGACCGCAAGTGCCACGACGACTCCCCAGCTCCGCTTTTTAGCTGCCTAGATCGTTCGTTTTCAGACTCCCCGGTGACTCGTTGCTCAAACGCTCTCCGCCCTATTACACCTCGGCGTGCCTGGAACAATCCTCTCTATTCCAGAGCTTTGCTTTTATTTTCCTGTCTAAGGAGTAATTGTATCGGACGAAAAGGTAGTCGGGGTGTGTTGGGCGGATAGTGTGTAATCTCCAGCGTACACCCGGAGGCTGTCACTGGAGACGGTGAATCTCGTACCCCTACACTCTTTTTGCTTCTCCTTCATTATTACCATGGCGAACGACGGAGACAGAAAGGTGCGCGTCCCGAGTGGCTTTGATAGGCTGCGCGGAGACCCTGTATTCGTAGCCTGGCCCCCCTGCAACTCGCTGGAAGGAAAGTTCTCAGTCTTTGGTACACTTTCCCTTCGCCTTCTAGTGGCTTCCTTTCAAACACCAGCACGCATGGCCCCGCGTCTTTGCGTTTCCCTGTGATCTCTAGCTTCCGTTTTCCTCCATATGTCGTCTTCAATAGTGTCACCCTGCCTTTCTGGTCGCAGACAGATACTTCTCCGGTGTTCACATTCTCACCCAAGAATCTTCAGCCTTCGCGTTTTATTTCTCTTCGTTTATTCATAAGCAAGTGCCACGTCAGTTGCGCCGCGGCCCTCTCTGTTGCCTGGCTTGGCTCAAGATGAGCGCAGTCTGCAGCACTTCTGTTAGATTCTGCGAGATCGGAGGTTTGCTTCCAGATTCAGCGTATATAGCGACTATGTTGACCGAAGCACCTCTCTGCTTAGCTTTCTCAACGCGAGGGGGGGGCGAATTCTCACTACAGAAAGCTTTATTTCGCTTGGAGCTCCGGACCGGGCTCTTTCCTCGCGAGTTTCTCTTGCGCATCTGACTGTAAAGTAGCTGAACGATGCCCCCTCCTTCTAAACCGTAGAGGGGCGCCTCAGCTTCCTTTTCGCATACGATAACCCGGCGTCCCAGCGGCTTATGGGGGTGATTCTCTCAGCAGTCTGTGTAACCAATCTTCTTTGAAACAGCGGTGTTCTTCGACAAAAACTGACAAGTAATATTGTCTCTGTGCTGCCCGAAAGCGAGTGCTCTTTCTGTCCAGCACGTTTGCTGCGGGCATTTCCGTGTGCCTTTGCCCTTCTCTGTCACGCCACCATATGCCTAACGGGCTCCTGTCGTCGATTGTACAGTAGATGTCCAAACATCTATCTCTCACTCATACCTGTACACAAGGCGTTACAAGCGTAGAATCTGCGATCTCTCACGGGCCGACTACCGACTGATTCAATCACCTACATTTTCTCTCACTAGGTCGCCCGTTCATGATACCTTCTTTGTGTCATTCAACAGAATGGCGGACAGCAGCGGCAGCTTCACATGTGCTTTCTCTTGATGTAACGCGACTCTGATGAACGTATTCTGTGCAGCTCGCCTTGATCCAGGCCCCCTCTCAAGATGGGGCTGGAAAGGAGAAGGATGCGAAGAAGAAGCGTGGCACGAGTCCAGAGAAGAAGAAGCAAGAGGATGACGGCCTTGTATGTCATATTTGCCTTTGTGCTTGGGCAGCTGTCCTTCGCCCCATCCCCCTTTTTCCATCTATATGGTTACAGGCACTGCTTTCATCGACCATGTGATGCCCCTCGGGCGAGCGTGTCGGATGGTGTGCTGTCGTGATTACCAGTGATCGACTGGAATTCTACCACTTTGTCACTTCATTGCTATGTAGGACATGACGTGATGATGCAAGCGTACACACACGAGCTGCCTCATTGCTTCACTAAGGCTCGTGACAGTTCGCTACTAAGGTTTCTCTTTCACTCCAGACTTCAGAGGAGCGCGGAGACAAACGAGCTTCTTTAGGAAACTGATGTGTTCATTCTCCAGACACCCATGTCTTCTTCTTTTCAGGGAGACGGAGGGACGGAATCATGCGATCCGACGACGATAGGATGTTAGCTGCAGTCCGATGTGCCCGAGTTTCTCAGTCTTGTTTTCGTGCCAGGGGAATGAGGGGTGTGGCACAATGGCGGCTATACTGTTGAAGTGTTTCGATCTCTACACTAAGGCGAAGAATAATACGCGCGGGGGGGCCCCAAGTCACTCCGCAGCTTGTCTTTCAGGCATACGACGACGTCATACACACGATATTCACGATGTGTAAGGCGTGAAGGCGTGTATCCTGAGTATTGAGGATGGCATCGTGAAGAATTGTAGAGAACCGTTGTGTTGCTCTTTCACTGTTGCGCTTCTTTGGCCCAGTCAGAGGAAGATAAGAAGATCAAAGAAGACATGGAGCTTCTCGTTGAACGGCTTCAAGATTCCGACCGTGGTAGGCATCCTCGCAGCTCTTTCATGCTACGCGGCAGTTTGTGAAGTGAGGGAGATGTATCATCACTGCGGATGTAGAATGGGGAGGAATCGTAGCGAGTCAAACGTCTGTTTGTCATTCACGGAACACGAGGAGAAGAGACACACCAGATGTTATCGTCTTGTGTGTATGCACGAAAACACATCGGACAACCTGCAGAGTAGAGGAGCCCCTGCGGGTGGATGCCATAGGGATGAGAAGAACTGCCAGTCCAGGATTGATTAGAGGACGCATGGAAGGTAAATGAACAGCTGTTGTCGATGATCCAACTCGACGGCGAGACAAATACTCAAATGGATACGTATCCGTAGTCTGTGCATCAGACAGAAGGCCAGGGGAGACAGCCTTTCTTCTTAGCTCCAGAATGCTAAGCATCTCATTTCGTCCGATTCTTAAGCCGTGTCGTTTTCGGCTCCTGTCTTTTCTTGTAGAGTGACATGCTTTGTCTCTCTCTGTGCTTTTCTCGTTTCTCTTCCCTCTCATAGGAGTGGTAGCCCTTGCTTTGCAAACACTCTCTATGGAACTGAAAGCAGCGACTTCATCCATGACAAGCGTTCCCAAACCGCTAAAATTTCTTCGCCCGTACATCCCCGTTCTTGTCGCACATTATCAGTCTCTTCGTCCCGATGATGCGCTGAAAGTAAGGAGAGAGTGAAGGAAGCATCTCCACCACGCTGGAAAGAGCTGTCCGTTCAATGTCTCAAAGGGAATTGATATGCTTCAGTGAGGTGTAGGACCCCGTGTCTCCGGATACTTTGAGATTAGACTATACAGGGTATGCTGGGAAGCTTTAGTCGGTCATTGAAAGACCGCGCTCCTTCGCCTTGTGTCTTTGGTCGATGGAAGAAGAGTGTGGAAGATGGACGGTAAGAATAACCGTTGGATAGCTATAATCCGTGGCTGTTCCTGTGCTCATTCGTTGGCCGAGGGTGAGTGGCATCCTGTCGCCATACTGGGCTCAAAAGCTATACTCCACACGACTTTTATACAAACTCAGCCTAGCTAGGCGCCTAACAGACTATATATATATATATCTGTATCTATCTGTCTATTTCTAAATACATCTGTGCACGCGTAAACATATGTAGATACGTGGACATATATAGAGACCCATATAGATCTAGACATGTCTGTATGCGGACATCTATGTGTCTGTATATATCTGTATAACCTAGAAGCACTTTGATGTTAATGTCGCATTAAATAAAGGAATGCTCTACTCGAAATGTCGATCAACTCTACCTCCTTTTCGGTGTCTCTCTCTCAGCCTGACTTCGCGATGATGTTAGCTGTTCTTTGCACGACGTGCGGAGATGGGAAGCGGCGTTCTCTTCATTTCTGTCTCGAGGTAAGTTGTTCGTATCGATACTTCAAGACACGAAAGTCGATTTTTTCTCACTCAGGTGCCTAGCATGTGTCCACAGTCATCTTCATTGTATGCCTCCTTGTTCACAACAGCCGAGAGAGTAGAGACCAGAGTCTTGCGTCAAGCTCTTCAGTCCAGTCACTCTGTTCGGAGGAAAGCCTTTGCTCCATGAGGACGTCGGCTTGTGTATCTTCTGCGTCCGGTCAAAACTGTTCTTATGTTCTGTAGTTCATATGTTTACCTGTATACATGTATCCCCGTATCTGCGCGTAGCGGTCCATAGATGTAGGTGTGCTCAGGATTCAAATGCGGTTCTTTGCTGTGGCTCATCCCGGACTACCGCAGAGTGTATGCAGGGCAAACACAATAGCCAAGTACAGATCATGTATAGTGTTGATCCCTGTATCATGCTATGTACTGACGTTTTTCGGGCACTCCCTTTTCCATCTCAAGCCAGCAATAGTCGCGAGACGGTCAGAGAGAAGGCTTCTTGTAGATATAGAGGCAGTCAGACGTTTCTCCCTCACGTTAAGAGGGAGAAGGAGGACCAGCGCTTCCCGGAGTTTCTAGTTGCATTGAATGCTTCCCTGGGTTCGGCTAGACGAGAGAATTTTGAATGGAGGTCTACTCTTCAACTCGCCTACTCGAGGGGAGGGATGGGCAAGAAAACTTCCTTGATATCCTGTCTATCCGGCATGTCCTGCAGTGACTTTGTTGTGTGTAAGTACACCCTTGTGGTGTATAGACAGGCCAATGCTAAAAACTTTGGGGTGAAGTCTACGTGACTTTCTTGCATTGCATGCAGGCAGGCTGTAAGGATGTTGAGAGCTGGGGGTACGAGTTCATGCGAAATTTAGCGGGTGAAGTGGCGTCAGCGTATGCCGAAATTCACGGGGAAGAGAAGAAAGCAGGAGCCGTAGATGAAGAAGAGAGTTCGAGTACGGGTGTCTCTGAGATAGGGGGAGGATCTGCTGTTGATTCTTCATCTCTTGATAAAGGAAAAGCCGATCAGATGGATGCGGGAAGTAAATCTGCATCTAAGACTGCACGAGATAGTAGTCAGCATGGATCTTCAACCGGTACAGGAGCTAAGAAAGACACGAGCGAGACTACAAGCTCATCGACCACTCCTCCTACTAGCACGACGCCGGCCACATCAGCGGGCGGGAGTGGAGGAGTCTCAAAGACCAAGAAACCTTCCCCTCCAGCTATCTTACATATCCCGACTATGCCGACGGTTCCTTTACCGGATACGAACGCGTTGAATGTCGTTGTCGATCTTATTGTACCTTTTTATATGACACATAATGCTGAAGTTGATGCGGTAGATCTCCTTACAGAGGTCGAAAGGATTGAGCATATAACTCAGTTTGTGGACTCCAACAACTATCAAAGAGTTTCTCTTTATCTTCTGTCCATGGCGAACTATGCGGCAAGCTCAGAGGAGTTCTCACGTCTTCTTAAAGTCGCCTTCGATATTCTTCTCGAACAGAAAGAATGGTACGATGCTCTACGTGTAGCTCTCCGTCTTGGTCCTGCAGGGGGTGGGGGTGGTGGTGGAGATAATAAAGTAGAAGGAGATCAAGGACCGGTGCATGCGGTCATAGAAAAATGCCGAGAAGATAAACTCATGCTCAAACAGTTGGCCTTGCTTCTTGCTAGACAAGGTGTGGAATATGAGTTCGACGACGAGCAAATTCAACGTCTGAATACAAACGAAGAACTCTCTCGTTTCTTTCTTCTCCTTGCGAAGGAAACCGATGTTCTCGAACCCAAAACTCCTGAGGATGTCTACAAGACCTACCTCGAAGAAAACCCTGGCGGAGGAGGTCGACGAGGACCTGGGGGAGCTTCCGGGGCCCTGGATAGTGCGAAACAAAACTTAGCTTCCACATTCGTCAACGCCTTTGTTAATGCGGCTTCCTGCAAGGATAAACTCATGTTAGAAGATGGTAAGAAGATGATACTTCTCAATTCTTCTTCATATAGCTCATATCTGTTAACATGTCTTGCTTTCATTCTTACCGCGCAAGATCGAAGCAGGTAGGTATCCCCTGCCTCTGAGCGGTCACTCCGTGTCTCCTTCGGTAGTCTTCATCCCGTCTCGCGTGGTCTCCTTGTCGGCGCTGCTGAAGGACGCAAACGATTCCTTCGACTATCTTCCATAGTTCCCCAGCATCACGTGAGAAAGAGACCGGAGACTCATAACACGGAGACAGCCTGGAGATTCCAATGTATCTCTGCAAGTCGGTTTGCATGTCGCTAAGTTCCATCATAATGCCAGACAGAGAAGCCGCACTGTCTTTTCGTCTGCAGTCTATGTTTCTTTTTCCTGCTTTCCTCTTTCTTCTTCTTGCTTTGCGTCTTTCAGGAGGCTCCTGGCTCTACAAAAACAAAGATCACGGCATGATGTCTGCAGTCGCCTCGTTAGGAGCGATTCTCCTGTGGAATATCGACGAGGGTCTGACACATCTAGACAAATATCAGTATTCTTCTGATGCTCATATCAAAGCTGGGGCTCTCCTGGGTAAGTGAGAAGCGCTCGACGCCTTTCGTCTAACAAAGAAACACACTGTAACTCTGCGACCTCTCTACAAAGAAAAACACTCCTTGGTTATTCTCAAAGAAGAATGCTACGCAGTTGTGCTCAGAAGAGAAGGCTGTCCCTCTCAGCAGGGCGGATGATGTGTACACAGGTGGCTGTATCTGTTCATGATAAAGCTTAGTAGTATGTGTTAATATTATTGCCTGTGCAGAGTATGTACGCCATCTTCTCTCGCCTAGGATGTACGCATTGATTACCTGGTAGACGAGAGGGGGCTGCGGAGACGGTGGCATTTGGAGGTCTCTCGTTTGTAGTTCCTGAGTAGTGAGGTGTATCGTCGGTCAGAGAGAAGTTGACAGGGCTTGCCTCTTCATATTGAAGAATCATGCTAGTATCGGCATGAACTAGCTGGCACTCGGTGATATGATCGGCCCCCTCCTCAGTGGGCTGTGCAGATGGTTGTCTTTCTCTGTGTGGTCTGTCCATAGGAGTCAAAAGGCATGGGACTGTCTGTAATTTTCTGATACGCATGAACACTCACTGAAGATCTGTACACTTTTCCAAACACTGACTACAAAACGCTAAAGACTAACGTTCACTCCATCATATCGGCCTATGTACATGCACTCTCCTAAGGAACTGATACCTCCACATATTGACATGCACACCCACATATATATATATATATATATATGTACGTATACATTGTGCGTATACATAGATATAGATATATTCCTCTCTATGTATGTACATACATGTTTACTTGTCTACATTTTCTGGGGTTTCGATTTTTAGGGTTTGGAGTGTTAAGCAGCAGCGTTCGACATGAGTGCGATGCGGCCTTTGCACTGCTGAAAGATCGCCTTGAAGATACAGCGGAAGGAGGGAATGGCCAGAGTGCTACATGCCAAAAAGTGGGGGCTGTCATAGGCCTGGGTTGCGCTTACGCCGGTACAAAACGTGCGGATGTGATGGAATCTCTGACTGTCCTTGTGGTAAGTGTGAGCTTTTTCACCAGGGATGCTGGTTGCCCTCGTACTTTAGAAAGACACCTCTGTTGTAAAGACTCTTCCTTCTGGCACCATAGGCCTAGTAAGACAAGGTAGAGAGATTTAGGTCTCTCTCCTCTTCAACATACTACGTCTTTGTCTATTCAGGTACACTGCTTTGAGGGCTGTGGCACTTGGTGCATGTGCGCGGAAAAGGCCATGTGCATGCGGTGACGGGATGTCTGTATATACCGCTCATCTCAAACCTTGTTCTTCAGATACTATCTCATTGCAACGTGTTGTTTTTTCCTTGCCCGGAAAAAACCAATGCTGGGGAGAAAATTGTTCTGGTGTATGTACAGGCACTCCTAGCTTGTCTCAAAGAAAACTGTGATATCAATTTCTCTTTTTCTTCGACTCTTCGTGAAAAAGAACGTGAGGGCGTATGCTCCCTGTGCATGTGTCGGACTATGTTGCTGCCGGTGTGTCTTCAACTATACCTGAGCTGTACGTATACCCATCTATCCCATTTGTCTTTCTCATTGGTGAAAATGATCAACCGCTGTCTTTAGTTTTATCATAGGAGGGGTCACAGCAGTTTCCCCTCGATCATTGTCATCAACTTCTTCTTTTCTTTGGATTCTCCTTTTGTGTCTTTTCTTCCGTGTCTTTCTTTTTCAGGTGGATAGCTCCCTGCCTGTGGAATGCAGTGCCTTTGCTGCTCTTTCGCTGGGTCTCGTCTTTGTAGGAAGTTGCAGTCAGGAGGCTGCTGAGGCTATTATCACCACTCTACTTGATCGAGCATCTGTTGAAAGTACGATAGTCCTGGAGAGAGAAAGAGGATGGATCGCGAGGGGAGGAAGAGAGACGCCAAGATTCATTCCTCTGACATGCATCCGCTGCTGTTCTCTCCGTCCTCACATATATATACATATGTGCACACATACAATGCAATCTATCTATCTATCTAGAGACAGTCTGCTACGCAGACCGGTGTGTTACACGTACCGCTTGTACATGAAGTAGAGGTCACGAATATCCTTATTCGGATGTATGCGATGAGTGCTTTGTCGATAGTCACCATGAGTGTTTATATTCATTCCTTCTGAGAATTTGTGGGAGACGAGGCGTTGAAGAGATGCAGCGGAAGATTTCTCCTTCACATCTAAAGATTCATTTGTAGTTTGAAAGGCATAGGGAGGAAAGTGAAGCTATACAAATAAGGGGAGGTCCACAATAACACACCTCAACATCCATCCAGAGAGCCACCCGTTTCCTCCCTGGACCAGCTCTCGGTGAAACTCTCACCTGTCTATGCATGCTTCCACATATATACATACACACATATGTACATACATATACACGTCTCTCTCTCTCTCTCTCTCTATATATATATATGTGCGTATGAGTACGTTGGAGACGTCCAGGCAGGAGTAGGCCGCTCCTGATGGCTTTCATCGTTACTCACTGCATGTGTGAATAGTAGTTGTCGTAGAGCTATGCTATCACACTGAAGAGATCTGAGAAGTCACTTCGTTCAGTTTGACTTCTCAGATCTCTTCAAGCAGACATCGACGTCTTTTCTAGATGCCCGAGACGTGTGAAGGAAATTTCCTGAGTTTTCTCAAGACTTCATGAAAAATAGAAGAGGTGTGACGGTAGAGAAGACAGCTTGGTGATACAAAGAAGTCTTCCTGAAACCAGACTTTCTCTCCCCAGAACTTTCCTACATGATTACAGTTCAAGGACTCGAGGTGTTCGAGACTCAGCGAGCTGTATAGACACCAGACGCAATCACCCCTCAGAGGAATCTTCCTATGTGGCATTTTTTGAGAGATGTCTCCTACTCTTCTTCCCGGTGACAGATGCTCCTTTCCGGTCTCTCTTTGTCTTTGTTGTTGTCTTTGCTCTTGTCTTGAATTAGGACA
>NW_027157477.1:22751-23337 GCF_002600585.1 Cystoisospora suis
AGAAGCTTTAGCGACGTTCTCTCCTGATGGCGGAAATAGTCCGAACTTATCCGCACAAATTCTTGCTGCCTACGCTCAACTTACTGTTGAGGGTATGGCTTATGCAGGAAGTGGAGATGTTCTGAAGGCACAGAAGTTTCTTAGTGTTTGTGCTGAGACTCGAGATAAGAAGTATTGGTCATCTCTCTTTTCACGTAGCTCCGGTGAAGAGGGGGGAGAAGGCGCTTCAGGATCAAGTGAAGCGAAAACCAATGGAGATATCTCAGTAGAAGGAGAAGGAACAGGCGGAGACGAGAAGAAGGAGAAGAATGGATCTGATGGAAGAAGAAGAGCAAGTCTTGAAGGAAAAAGAACATCCAGTGGAGACAATAGTGCTGGCGCTGGAGATGGGAATAAAGGCGGGTCTCGCGGTCCAGGAGGGGGGAGCTCATCTGAAGAAGAAGATGACGAAGATGAAGAAGATAGTCGTAAATTAGATCAGGCTGTAGCTGTCATGAATGTAGCTCTTCTGTCTTTTGCTGAAGATGTCGGCGCTGAAATGAGCTTGAGAATGATGGTAGGAATGTAAAGGGACTGAAATGTTGAG
>NW_027157478.1:0-4506 GCF_002600585.1 Cystoisospora suis
TGACTTCTTCGGCCTTTGTTGTCTTCTTTCTGGTCTTCTTAATGTTTTTCTGCTGAGAGGTGCGTTTCTTGTTTCCTCCCTCAGGATGTTCTATGGTCTCCTTCCCTTCCTTAAGATCCTCGAAACTAGAGTCGGTTTCTCTGACTTCGAACATCGTTCTCTCTCTCTTCTTCCTTAGCTGCTTCTTCTCTGGCGTTTCCCTTCTTCGACTGATCGTTCTTCTGTTCCACGAAAGCGGGAAAGCTGTTTTCAGGAATGTCTTCGACACTTGACGGATTCAGACGTGATCGAGCCACCGGTTCCTTAAACAAAATCTCCTATTGTTCTCCGCCCATGGATTGTCTATCTCTTCTCCCTGGTCATATTCCCATCGTGGAAAAACGGGTCCCTCCACCCATTGTCCTCGGGAGTGGCCGACTAGTCGTAAAGTCTCCGGTACCAATCCAACCTTCTGTAGGATGTCAAAACCTATTAACACGTCATAGCCTAAACAGGCGATTAGAAAGTCATGAAACACGACTAGCTCCCCCAATTTCACCTTTAGATCCGGTATCCCGGAGTCCGTACACACTTCCTTCCCCCAAGCACAGCCGAAACTATATTCCTTACGTATTTTTCGAATACGATCTTTAAAGTACCCAGCACACACTGGATGTATAAACCTTCGAGAAGCTCCGGTGTCTAACAGAGCAGCCCAACCGTGATCGTCTACCGTCACTTTTACTATAGGCAGGTTTATGTCTTTCCCCGGTATCACAATCCTTAGTTTGAACTTCCTTTCAACACGGAACTGGCTTGAATAAGGCTTTAGCATTTTTCTTGGGTACGTACCTTGAGTTCTGTCATTTACGGATTGTATTTCCCAGCCCGGACGGTCTTTCTTTGGGCATTCAGCCGAACTGGGAACTTTTCCTCAGAGTCTGTCCGTCGAGGCTGATTGACGGTACGCTTACTCTCCTCCGAAAGGATCACTTTCTTTTCCCTAGGTTGAGATCTGTCTCGTTCATATTCCTTCCCTTCTGTCTTACTTTCCCTCAAATCTTCCTCTCTTAAGGACAGAGGGCCCTCTTTCCTTTCCTTTAAGTCCTTCCGACAAATCACCCTCTGTATCACCCCCATTCATTACTGTAGAACATAATTCCGCCGTAAGCCTATGAATTCCTCCTTTTGTTTGCTCGAATTCAGTTCCTGGATGTAATCCAATAATTAATTCTGAATTAAGTAATTCACTTCTAGTAGTACTTGGTAGCTGGCCCTTCGTAACGCTAGTCCACTCTCTTTCCATTCTTTCTCACCACTGGTGTTCTCTTCTTCTTCCTCCCACAAGCGAGCGTTAGCCATCGAAAAACTTAATCGAGTGGGTTGGAACGTTCTGTGAGTGATGACGAAGCAATCTAAGCCACCTCTAAACCTTTTCTGACCCCCCGGCTAGATGAGAGTTTCCACTGAGGTTCCA
The DNA here is from genome assembly GCF_002600585.1 of Cystoisospora suis. Taxonomy (NCBI): domain Eukaryota; phylum Apicomplexa; class Conoidasida; order Eucoccidiorida; family Sarcocystidae; genus Cystoisospora; species Cystoisospora suis. The sequence continues at coordinate 1,457 of NW_027157478.1, forward strand.
TACCTCTCTTCTGTTCGGATCCTCTTACGAGAAAGAACGGTTCGTTCGAGCCAGGGTCTCATAATCAACAGTTTTTGATAATCTTCTCTTGTCATCGCCGATGAATCTTCTCGACTCCGTTCCCACGGGACTTCCCTCACGCCTCCTATCTTCGGGTCTGGATCTGAAGATGGGGCCCTAAGAGTAGGGAAGCGCTTCGTCTTCCTCGATTCCTGCTTGGTTTACCCTCCTATTACTCTCAAAGCTCATGATCTCACTTGTCGAACGGTCACACAACACATTCGGTGGTACAAAAGGAAAAATTGGAGTGATTCCCGGTCGATAACAGTTGTTTTTCACTTGGCGGCTTCCCTAGCTGTCGGAGGTCTTCTCCGATCAACACCAGAAGTTCACACACAAAAGCGTTGAACTCCTCTCCGACCCTTCGGAGAACTGTACACATTCTTTCTTTGAAAGTGTTCACGGTCAACGCTAAACTGGCACTGAATTGGAGTCCTATTGGACGGCTGAGCTCATCCCACGTCTCACCTCCCGTAAGAGCGGCTTGGAGGAGCCACTTGCCCGTCCTGCTCCACGCTCGTCGGCCCTTATCGATTCTGCGCCGGCGGGCGCTGTCTCCTACCCTCGTCAAAGCGAGCTCCGCTCTCCTTATCCGGCCATCCCTTCGTTTCTCTTCCTCGCTAATGTCTTCTCCCTTATAGTCCGATAACTCGTGGGGTCGGTTCCGTTGAAGGTCAAGCCACTCTCGTTCCTTTTAGTTGAGGCGTCCGGGTAGGAACCCCAGTTAACTCCGCCCGGTTCATCCCGGGCCATAGGCGGGCCGAGTCTTGACCCAGCGGCTCGCCACGCCGCGTCTCTCCCGGTAGGCGGCCCCTCCTGTAGCACTAACCAACTCCCCTTAATCACTCTTCCACACTGGTCCACTAAACTCACGTCCCAACCGCTCCTTTCTTGAATTTCTTTCTGCGTGTAGTCCTCCCAAGGAAGTTGGGCTATCTGCGTTTCCTCTGGGACGCTCTTACTTTCTCTCAGGCTTTTGTGTGTGCCCGGGTGACTGCCTCCGGGTGACTGTCGAACCGCCCTCAGCTTCTCTACGAGGGTTCTCTTCTTATTTTCGTTAGCTATACTGTTCGTTTCTCTTGCTCTCAGGTCCTCCGCTATTCACGTTTGATGCTTCGGGTTGACACCCGTTCTCTCTCCTTCCTCTTCGGTCCCCTGAAACTCCTTCGGCCTTCCTACAAACTCCCTAACTAACTCACCGATCCGTCTCAGCCTATCCCAACGTTCCTTCTCCGGCTCAGTTTCCGGTTTGGTTTTTCCCCCGAACGTCTTCCAGTCTTCCACCTCTCCACCATGGTTCCGCCCGTAACTGGCCATTCTCGGATGCCCCTTCCTCGTCGAAGTCGTGTCCCCCACCAAGTGGTGGCTCGGGCACTTGATATCGATGAGGACGAATCGTTCACGTCCGGGTGTAGCGACCAAGATTTAGCCTAACACTAGTATCAGGTGACGAGGATGACTGGTCTGACGGGACCGTCCGTCGAACTGGACGAGAAAGGCCCCTCAGCTGTTTTTTGACCTGGGTGAGCCTTTCTTTGGACGTTCTCTTGGTCCCTAACTCCTCCCGAAGTATTGCTTTTCACCTCTGTCCATTTCTAACTGTCGGGGCTTGTGTGCAGGGGTTAGGCTCCTTTATCTCTTCTTCACACGCTCCTCCACCAGAACTAAAGGCTTTTCCTACGATGATTGTATTCTTTAAGGCCTCGTTTCCTATCCCTACTGAAGGGTTCTTGTTCTTTCGGCTGGAGTTTGTCGCAAGGGGCCTTTCTGATTGGACTGGAGATCAAACGGGCTCGGTGAGTTACGGCCTGGATAAGTTCTCGTGTTCTCTCCCACTTCTCTAGTATCCTCCGGGTCGCCCCTGATTTCATTTGAGAAGAATCCCTCGTTTCCTCCAGAAACTCCATGCTGGTACCGCTCATTTAGCTTCCACATGTGGGTCTAGAAGTGGGTTTGATCCTCTTCCACTCATGATTTCCTCTTTGATTCCATTTGCTCCCTTTCTTAGTGTGTTGTCCCTGTCAGGTCGTTTCCCGGGCGCTACCTTTACCCCAAGGCTGCTGGTACGTAAACTTTCTTCTTCCCCCTCTTCCTCTCCTTCGGTTAGTTTCAGCCCTTCCAGAGGCTCTCTCTTAATGTTTGCCTCAGCTCTCTCGCTTGTGTGGTTTCCTGTCTTCTCTGGTAGAGTCATGGGAACTTCTTGAGGCTGCCAGTGGAAGTTCTCGCTTCTTCCAATACTCTCAACGACTTCACCTCTCATATCCTGCTGACCAGGTTCGGAGTCTTTGCTTTGTCTTCTCTCACGATAGTCCGGTAAGTTTATCTCACGTCCGTTACCAACATCTTCTCGACGGTCGACCGTCTCTCCGACCACTGATTCAAGGCTTCCTTCTAAATTCCTTCCCCTCACTTCTCCCAGGAACGCTCTCAGCGAGTTTGGTTCCCCTCTCCATGTCTGTTCCTTTCCTTGTTTCTGTTGCTTGTTCAAAAACAGGTCTTTTTCCTCATGCTCTGGGTCGGTCCTGAGCACGACACTCCCACTTGGAGTTCTTTGAGTGCACTCCAATCCCACTGGGCTTTCCTTACGCGTATGACCAACTACCGTTGTCCAATTTCCTGCCTCTCCTCAGTTCCTCTACCTTCCAGCTCCCGGTCAGAATCTTCGGGCTTCCTTGGCTTCTCGGATTCCCCGTCCGGTTCCGTCGTACACCGGTCCTCCGGGCTCTTTCCTCAGAAAAGTGAGCGAATGGGTCGTCGACCAGAGCTCTACCTCTTTTTTATTAAGCAGGGAGCCCCGTATTTGGGGGTTTGACTAGGATCCGGACGTGTGGCCATATGTGGGCCAACGGGAAGTGGCTCCTGTGTCTCCATGCTTTGCCCCCAACTCTTCGTCGGTGGATTGGGCCTTTGTTCCCAGAATCTACGGTTGCTCCGACCGTTGCCTGCTCTGCCCATCATATGAACATATGATGGGCAGAGCAGGCAACGGT
>NW_027157479.1:0-406 GCF_002600585.1 Cystoisospora suis
GGAAAGGAACAGCCCCGGACAAGGCAAATTCAGCTCGCCAGAAGCGTGAGCATCCCCAGCAGATCACCATCGCATCGCCTACACCGACCAGAGAGAGGAAGGGAGTACGGTACGAACAAACCAAGGAGTTTGACGCCTCGTAGGGGAGGCTAAAAGCTTAACGAGGACGCCAGGAACCTGGGAGGAGCATTCCAAGGGCCTGGGATCGTGTTTCGTGTAGGGGAAACCCATGTCCCCGTTTTCGTGATCTTGCATGAAAGTCGTAATGCTCACGGCGGCTTTGCGCAACACCTAGGACCCGCGCCGCCCTGAAATTAGTGTAACTAGATAGAGTAGAAGAAGCGGTATCTAGCGATACCCGAATTATAGCCGTAGGAGCAAATGTAGGAAAGTCGATATTTTGCAC
>NW_027157480.1:0-142 GCF_002600585.1 Cystoisospora suis
GGCGGGAGGTTTTCCCGCGTGAATTCGTTTGGCCCAGTTTGGCCTTTCCTGGTTTTCTAGGGTTCTACTAACTATGCTGGCGTCCTTCTCTGACGATTAGGCTCCTCTAGGAGCCCTAATGTTGCCTATCTAGAATCCACGG
>NW_027157480.1:614-821 GCF_002600585.1 Cystoisospora suis
TATCGATTTTCCTAAATTTGCTCCTATGGCTATGATTCGGGTATCTCTGGGTACCTCTTCTTCTCCTCTACCTAACTGCACTATTTTCAGGGCGGCGCGGGACCTAGGTGCCGCGTAAAGCCGCCGTGAACATTACGACTTCCACACAAGATCACGAAAACGGGGACATGGGTTTCCCCTACACAAAACACGTTTCCAGGACCCTGG
>NW_027157481.1:0-322 GCF_002600585.1 Cystoisospora suis
GAGCAGCCTAACGACCTCGGAGTCCCATGCGGAGGTTAAACCCAGATTGCCCCGAGTGTTGCACATGAGCCCAGATCGGCGAGAAGAGGGATTTTCGAGGGGGGAGCGTTTTCAGCCGAAGATTCGAGTACGGCAAGCAAGAGCGACTCTGTGAAGGCCCGCAGAGGCGGAAGGAGGCGCGTCGGGAGATAGGACCGCCTGGGATACCGAGACCGCACTTCGTAGCGAGACGGTTCGGAAAGGGGCAGAACGGGCCCATACGCGGAGGAGGCGACTGCCGCCGGGATAACGGTAGAGGGAGGTCGTGCACAGGTCAAGGAAC
>NW_027157482.1:0-168 GCF_002600585.1 Cystoisospora suis
AAGTGCAGTACGTGCCGGGCAACAAGAACAGGGTAGCGGATGCGCTATCTCGCATTCCTCATCGGGGGGTGTGATAAAGGTAGGGACGCTCGGGCGACGGCTCTAGTGAGCTTTCCGCCCTAGGCAACACTGCACAAGGTAGTTCCTGCAGCTACTGCCGCACCCACG
>NW_027157482.1:743-2162 GCF_002600585.1 Cystoisospora suis
TTCCTAAATTTGCTCGTACGGCTGTCATTTAGGTATCTCTAGGTACCTTTTCTTTTCTTCTATCTAGTTATGCTAATTTTAAGGCAGTGCGGGGTCTAGGTGCCGCGAAGCCGCCGTGCACATCCCGACTCCTGCACTAGGTCACGGAAACGGGGTCATGGATCTCCCCTACACGAAACATGGTTTCCGGCCCCTGGAATGCTCTCCACAGGTTCCTGGGGTCCCCTTCTTTCTTTTAGCCTCCCCTAGGAGGCGTCCCTCTTCTTGTCTTTCTCGCGCCGTGCTCCTTTCCTCTCCGCCTAGACGGCGTAGGCGATGCGTCGGCGATCTGCTGGGATGCTCAGGGTTCTGACAAGGTGAGTTCGCCTCCCCCGGGTCTGTCCTTCTCCGGATATGCCCCTGTTGAGCCCGCCTCTTGATTGCTGGGCCGCTGGGCGCGTGAGCTAGCCGTTCTTGGCCCCTGGGAGCTTCGTCCTTTCTGCTAGTCGTTTCCTCGACTTGCGCGCTTGGAGTGCGTCGATCTGTTGATCTTCGATTGGGTCCTCCGGCTCTATTACTTCCGCGCTAGGGAGCTCTTGGTCCCTAGAATTGACTGCTACTATTGTTGGTCCGCGAGGTTTCCTTGTTCCTCTACTGCGTCGTTACGAATGTTAGATTTCGGTTGGTTGCAGACGGTTGCCTCAGCTTCGTACAGCTCACGATCGCCACTCTGGTAAAAATAGGCCACTATTTCGTGGCGACCGAGGCAGGATTGCAATTCCTGACAATGTGGTTGTCCGGCTCCCACGTAGTTGAGCCGTCCCACCATCTGACTAGGTATTCGATCCCTTGCTCGGTGTTTCTGTGCTGCAAGATGTCCTCTACAGTGTACTCGTCTCCTCGTATTGGTTCTTACGTGTTCCTGTCTCGCCTTAGGTCTTCTCTTTCTTCTGTTACTGGCTTGAGAAGCGCTACGCTGAATACTGGGTGTGCTAGTGACGGAGGTAGAATTAATTTGGCAGCATTTCTCCCTATCCTTTTTTCTATCGTGTACGGCCCTTCATATCTCTCACTTAAGGCTCTAGAGGATCCATCTATTGGTAGCTTTGTGGCCTTTAGCCATACGCGCTGCCCTTCTTTGAAATCTACTTTTCTTCTTGACCTCTCCGCGTACTTCTTTTGATATTCTTGCGCCTTCTCTAGCTCTCTCTTAGCTACCTGTAGCCTCATGTTTGCTTGGAATGGTAGCGTTACCTCCCCTGTGACTGTGGGGATCCCAAGGGTTTGACAACCGGGTGTGGAGGGTATGAAGCCGTATAATAGATCGAAGGGGGCCGCTCTGGTGCTCGTGTGTTGTGTGCTATTGTAGGCGTATTCTACTAGTGGCAACATTTCCGCCCACTTTGTTTCATCGCCTCTCAAGGTGCATCGCAGCATTTG
>NW_027157483.1:0-273 GCF_002600585.1 Cystoisospora suis
GCATACATACATGTACGCATACATATTTACATATTTACATGTACATATATGTATAGTTACACACGAATGCATGCGCATTTATGTATGAAGGCTCGAGGTTTGTAGATTCGTCAAGAGGAGAGAAGAAAAGAGAATAACTTTCTCTAGAGAGACACACAAGAGATTTTCTTCTTACCGGCTTGGAAGATGAAAGAGAGAAAGCATCGATCGGCTTTGCATGCCTATAGACGCCTTGGTCGCGCGATTCGGTCGAAGAGATAGAAGAAGAAGAAG
>NW_027157484.1:0-131 GCF_002600585.1 Cystoisospora suis
ATATATATATATATGTACATGTCCTAACCTCTGCGGGCATGCATGCACTTCCAGTCTCGTTCATATCCTCAGTCTCACTATGAAAGAAGAAAAAAATTCAACAGCGTGCATGCATGCATGCATACACACAC
>NW_027157484.1:406-4465 GCF_002600585.1 Cystoisospora suis
ATGAAAGAGAAGAAGAAGAGAAAGAAGAAGAAGAGAAAGAAGGAGAAGAAGAAGAGAAAGAAGGAGAAGAAGAAGAGAAAGAAGGAGAAGAAGAACGTTACTTCATTGAGAGCTTGAACGATTCGTTGATATGCATGCCCTAGTTCAATTTCCTGCGATGTGCGGCTTCTCTCAATGAATCGAACTCTTCCTCCTCCTCCTCCTTTACTTCTCTTATCTTGACCATCTTCTTCTCTTTCATCTTCTCTATTTTTACTTCTTCTTCTTCTTCTCGCCTCTTGTCCTTCTTCTTCTCTCCCTGTACAAACCCCGTCGCTACAAGTTCGCCTATGCCCTTCCTTACGAGAAGAAGAAGAAGAAGAGAAAGAGGGCTTTTGGAGAAGATTGAGAAGATACAGAGGTGCCCCATAACGATGAAACAAAGAAGCAAAATGTCGGCGTGCAGCCATGTAATTAACGTCGGTCTTACAGGAAAAAGAAAGAAAGAGAGAAAGAGTGAGAAAGAAAGAGTGAGAAGGAAAGAAAGAAAGTGAAGAGTACAAAGCAACGAAAGAAAACGAAAAGGAAAAGAAAGCAAAGAAGAAGAAAAGCAAAGATGAAAAAGAAAAAGAGGAACAAGAGATACAGACAGACATTCTCTCGGTGACTCTCAAAGTTGGAAAATACAAACCCAATATATATATATATGTATATATATATATACATATATACATATATATATATATATGGAGGCACTTCCTTATTCTTCACATGCAAAGGTTATCGTCTCACACTCTCATTCACATCGTCTATCTCTCGTCCTTCTTCTCCTCTCTCCCCGGCTTATAGACGGCGAAGACAGATATACACTAAAGATAGGTAGGTAGGGTACCTGTGTGTATGTGATGAGGGGCATGGCAGGCATGACTGTAGCGGTTTGTCTCCAGAAGGCAGGGACGCTGCCTCTCAATTGGACGTGAGAGAAGAGATGGAAGTCGAAGAAAAGAGGCTTTCTCCTTCTTGTCTCTCTTTGTAAACTACAGTTCCTTTGCCCCGAAGAAGAAGAAGAATAAGCAGGTGTAGAAAGACTTGAAGAGAGAGAAGAGGAAGAACGTTTCGGTGTATAGGTATAGAGAATTAATTCCGTCTCCACTTCATTAGCAGAGTCCCCTGCTGTGGAAATGCCGCGCTTTCTGTACCTGCAGAGAGAAAGGAAATGTACGCATTCTTTCTCTTTACTTTCTTCTTTATCTCTCTTATCTCTTCCTATCACGTTTCTGGCTATTTTGTCTATGTCTAGGTATTCTATGGTGTCTATACATCAGTCTATCTTCTCCTGTCTTCACTTCTTCTCACACCGAAAGCTTGTGGTGCCTGTCTATCTCTCTATCTTTCTCTTTCTCTCTTATCACTTGGCTTTAATGGCTAGACATGCGGCTTAGAAGTGCTAGCTAAGGCTAGACATCTCTCTTCATTCTCCACGAGGGAACGTCCCTACGAAAAGATAACTCAGTCCGTCCAAACAACACTTGAAGGGAGACCAGTCTCCCCTCTCTTCTCCCCTTTCTTCTCCCCTGTCAATCTTTGATCTATTTATCTATCTCTATTCTATCTATCTTTAATCTATCTTTCTCTTATCTGTGTAACGGACTTCAGTCTATCTACCTATCTTTGATCTATCTATCTAACTTTTTCTGATCTATATATATATCTTTGATCTATCTACCTTTGACTTATCTATCAGGGATCTATCTATCTATCTCTATCTCTCTGTAGTCTATCTAGATATCGTCATTCCATCTATGCTATCTATCTTTAGCCTGTCTCCTTTCCTACACTCTCTTCTCCTGCTTCGTTCATTCCGTCTTTCTTTTTTCTTTCTTGTTCTGCCTACCGTGTCCCAGCAAAATAAGTGGATCTTCTCGCAATGAAGAGAATTTCTGCTTTTCCTATCGCAGAAATTACACAAGAGGAACTTTGAATAGATCCATACAGAAGAGGAAGAAGAAGACCTTCAGGCAGGGGAAGACGAGAAAGAAAAGGAGAACAAGAGGAAGAGAGATTGCTCTTTCTTCTCCCTGTGATACGACGAGAAGAAGAAGAAGGAGATGAAGACTTCAGAAAAAGTGTCTGTGCGTTCACAAAGAAAGAAAGAAAGAGTGAGAAAGAAAGAGTGAGAAAGAAAGAAAAGCATCACACTTCATGAGCGGCGTAGAGTTAGTCATACGTACACACATATTCATACACATGTACATAGTAAGAGTCATATACATACACATTCATATTCATACATACACACATACATGCATATATACACATGAACATACGTGTCTATATCCCTACATCTTCATAGCTAGAGGAGAAAGCAGTCACTTCTTGTCGAGGCAATCCATTAGGACTCTCTCCATGGCGTCTACTCTGTCGTCCCAAGTAGATAGAGAGATAGAAGATAGATTGAAGATAGATAGAAGATAGAATCTTCCTTCCTGACATTTTGCTCTTTCTGCTTTGACGCTCTTTTCCTTGCCCGTGGAGGTGCCTAGGAGTGTCTCTCTCTCTCTACACGTGTGTCTTAATATAAAGCATCTAGGCGTTTTCACTATCCAGAGAAACATAGAGTGTATACATGTATGGAGATAGCTGTACCGACGCCTGAGAAAGATATACCAGCCAGACCCCCCTGTATATACATCTGTCTGTATACATATAAAACATGTAGAGATGCACACAGTAGCTGATTCGATCTGCGTATGAAGACGACGACTCCTGCGACATCCCCGAGAAGTAGGCAGGCAGCAAGGAAAGATCTTTGTTTGAAGAAAGAAAGAAAGAAAGTTCTCTCAAAGACTGAAAGGGAGAAGAAAAAGGGAGAAGCACAACACGTTAAACGGAATAGGAAGGAAAAGCAAGAGACGAAGTTTAACCTTGAGTAGATGATAGTTCCAGATGAACCGTCTTTCTTCTCTTCTTAAGGATCTTTCATCTTCTTCTTCTTCTTCGTCATCACTGCATGCAAGAAACTCATTAAAGTCAACTCGGCAATGGGTCTGCGTTCTACTCCTCCTCCTCCTACGACCACCACTCCGGCAATCCCTATCCCTCTCTCTTGGTACACTTCGCTCTTGCAACTCCCTCTTCTTCTTCTTCGTCTTTTCTTCTTCTCTTCTTCTCTCCCTCTTCTCCCGCTCCTCTACTAGCCCAGCTAAATCCCAGGTCGCCGAACGAGCGGCGACCTGTTGAAGAGGTAAGCAGAGAAAGAAAGTCTTACAGAAGTAGAGATCTCTCCCTCCTAAAGAGAAGGTCTTTAAGAGAAGTTCATATCTCAAATCAGCAGACACTGCGGCTGAGGCGACATCTCTTGGAACGACAGGGAGACGAGACAGCTTTAAGAGCTTCTCTTTCACATGCAAAGGGATATGTGAGAGACACGCAGAAGAAGAAGAAGTGGAAGGGGAATTCTGTGTGTGATGAGAAGGAGGGTGAAGAGGAAAAGAATAGGAAGGACAAGGAGAATAAGTGAAAGATGTCGACTGAGACTGTCCCGGATGGAAAAGAAAAGAAGGAGAAGAAGAAGGCGGGGAGAGTTTGTTTGGTGGGGATGAAGAGGAGAAGGATGTAGGTGGGGTGGGATATAAGACGCGGTGTATATACACTGGAAGATGTACAGGGATGGGTTGAGAAGTGAAGAGAGGAATCATCTTTGTTTCTGAGACACTAAAAATCTCATGGCGCTGAAGAAATTTCGCTACCTAAAGGGACAGAAAAGAAGAAAAGAAAAAGAAGAAGAAGAGAGAAGAAGAAGAGAGAAGAAGAAGAGACAGGAGAACAGAAAGAAGGAGAAGACAGAAGGAAAAAAGAAAGAAAAAAAATGCTCTGAAGAAACGTGCATGCACGGCCCTCCAATTCACCCTAAAGATAGATAGATAGATAGATTAAAGAAAGATAGATAGATAGATAGATTAAAGAAAGATAGATAGATAGATAGATTAAAGATAGATAGATAGATAGATTAAAGATAGATAGATAGATTAAAGATAGATAGATAGATTAAAGATAGATAGATAGATAGATAGAGAGAGA
>NW_027157485.1:0-533 GCF_002600585.1 Cystoisospora suis
TATTACCAAGTCCAAGTCTCACCAGAAGACCAATGGAAAACAGCCTTCAAGTGTCGTTATGGAACGTTCCAGTTTAGAGTCATGCCGTTTGGATTGGCCGGAGCCCCGTCCACCTTCCAAAGATTAATGCAGAATGTTTTCATCAATGAGTTGGACGACTTTGTTGTGGTGTATCTGGATGATGTGTTAATTTATTCAGCTACCAAGGAGGAGCATCTCATCCATTTGAGAAAGGTATTACAACGAATCAGGGAACATCGCTTGTACGCAGGGATTAACAAGTGCGAGTTCGTGACCCAAAAGGTGAAGTACCTGGGATATATCATCGAGAAAGGGAGCATAACCCCAGACCCAAGGAAAGTGGAAGCTCTGAAGAACTACCCCGAGAAGTTAGAGACAGTCAAGCAAGTTCGTGGATTTCTAGGTCTAGTAGGGTATTACAGACAATTGATCAAGAACTTCAATGAAAAGGCCAAACCTTTACATGACCTTCTGTGCGAACGAAGCGCGCTAGTATGGAGGCCCAAACATTC
>NW_027157486.1:0-247 GCF_002600585.1 Cystoisospora suis
TGGCCGGAGCCCCGTCCACCTTCTAAAGATTAATGCAGAATGTTTTCATCAATGAGTTGGACGACTTTGTTGTGGTGTATTTGGATGATGTGTTAGTTTATTCGGCTACCAAGGAGGAGCACCTAATCCACTTACGAAAGGTAGTACAACGGATTAGGGAACATCGCTTGTACGCAGGGATTAACAAGTGCGAGTTCGTGACCCAAAGGGTGAAGTACCTGGGGTATATCATCGAGAAAGGGAGCAT
>NW_027157487.1:0-247 GCF_002600585.1 Cystoisospora suis
TGGCCGGAGCCCCGTCCACCTTCCAAAGATTAATGCAGAATGTTTTCATCAATGAGTTGGACGACTTTGTTGTGGTGTATTTGGATGATGTGTTAGTTTATTCGGCTACCAAGGAAGAGCACCTAATCCACTTACGAAAGGTATTACAACGGATTAGGGAACATCGCTTGTACGCAGGGATTAACAAGTGCGAGTTCGTGACCCAAAGGGTGAAGTACCTGGGATATATCATCGAGAAAGGGAGCAT
>NW_027157488.1:0-268 GCF_002600585.1 Cystoisospora suis
CCAATAGGTTCCTGGCGTCCTATTTAAACTTTTAATCTCCCCTAGGAGGAGTCAAACGCTTTGGTTTGCTCACGCCTTACTCCTTTCCTCTCTCCCCGCGGCGTAGGCGATGTGATGGTGATCTGCTGGGGATGCTCGGGGTTCCGGTGAGATGGATTCGCCTTCTCCGGGGCTGTCCCTCACCCGATATGTCCCTGCCAAGCCCGTCCTTTGAGTGTTGGGTCGCCGAGAGCGTGATCTGGGCGTCCTTGGCCTCTGGAGACCCTGT
>NW_027157488.1:632-1673 GCF_002600585.1 Cystoisospora suis
CAAAGACGTACAACTTATTAACTCCACTTGACACAATAATGTCAAGTAAACGATGCCCCGGCCCGATCCATTGTGCAGCCCGCCCGGTGGGGGTGGGGTTGTACGGGGAGACCACGGCGCGTTCCTGATCTGGGAAAAATAATCCAAGTGCACTTAAGGCGCTCACGACTACGTTCCCGCCTTACCACCTATTTAGGTACTCTATCATAAAGCGAATAATAATTCTACCCACTACAAGGCGCGGTCCGCTAAGTTGTCGGCCTTAGGAAAATACTAAGTCGTCTCTAAGTGAAAGTTCTATTGTCTGGGCAACCGCCATGACACAAACGCTAGGGAGTAGTACTTTGCGTGGAGTGGTCCTCGTGTAAAGAAATAAAAATTCTCTTTATGCAAGTGTGAGGAAGTGGCTGCACGAAGGCTTTCTTTCGTGCAAAGCTGCGTGAGAGGAAGAGCTCACTTGGACCTACCCTTCTGAACGCTTTGTTACGCAACCGCTCTCCATACCGCCTGAAGCATGAGAAGAAATATTAATGGACGTCGCCCTAGGACTACCCCGAACATCAGATAAGCACGGTGCAGTGCTCGTCGCTCTTTGCAGAGTCACAAAGATGGCCCATTCCATACCGGTCACCCAGTTGGCCACACCGGTTGACCTTACCGACTTGTCAATCAAAGAAGTTGTCCGTTCTCACGGGGCCCTAAACGATGGTAAGCGACAGAGATGTTACGCTTACTAGCGAAATATGAAAGCGATTGTGTCAGCCGTTGGATATCCAAGGCTGCATGTCGACAGCATACCACCCACGCACGGGCGGACAGTCAGGACGTACAAACCAGTCTATTGGACAGATGTTGTGGTGTACGCTCGTAGATATCGAAGAAAACCTGGGACAGCTGTTGCCATTGACGTGCCCTTAAGGGACGAGGCACAAATGAAGTTAAACACGAGAAAGAACACACAATCGGTTTCTGAAAAACATAACACTCAAAGTCCTCTGTGAAGCATCAGGGGTACGCAACGGGCTCCACCACGCCCGACGC
>NW_027157489.1:0-410 GCF_002600585.1 Cystoisospora suis
TTTTTAGTTTTGATCCCTTTTTTCTTTAAGCTCTAGTTTTGGAAGTTTTGTACGATGACGGGAACATTAACGCTGAGCAAGTGACGCAACGGGCAACTTGGGCATTGCGAAGTCAGTCTGTTCTTCCGCGGTTTGTGCCGTTTTGTTGCGGTTGATTCCGATCGCGTCGGGCGTGGTGGAGCCCGTTGCCTACCCCTGATGCTTCACAGAGGACTTTGAGTGTTATGTTTTTCAGAAACCGGTTGTGTGTTCTTTCGCGTGTTTAACTTCATTCGTGCCTCGTCCCTTAAGGGCACGTCAATCTCCAGCCGCTTGCTAGCGTGCCAGTAAGGAGAGTTCCCTAAGCTACTCGAAAGGCTTGTACCGACACTCATTTCTTGGAGGATCTAACTACTACTCCTCTCTCCTCT
>NW_027157489.1:554-9992 GCF_002600585.1 Cystoisospora suis
ACTAACCGGGCTATCTCAGCACCAGGCTCCCAAGAAGTGCTAGGCGGAGTGCACGCGCTCTAACTCACAACATTTCTCGCTGAGGAACTCTTGTCCCTCGCACGCACAACAGAAGGAACACGTGCTCTTCCATTAGTCCGGCGAAGTAGCGGAGCCCCGCTCAAGCAGTATTGCGCAGTCATGGCAACTTCGCGCGCTCCCGAGCCCAGTGAGGTGCGCGCTCCCTTTGCCCGCGATGGGACACCCCCGAAAAGACTGTGCGGCTGCGCACTGGGGCCGCGACTTTACGGCTCTCTTAGACCCTGCGAGCTGTCAGGACGCAACAGTCCTGCCACGAGGCCGCTGCCCGTCTGCGCCCCGCGCTCCTTTCCTCTTGCTCGAGCTGCCGTTTCACTCATACCCTCGGCCACGACCACTTTTCATCCACATTTTGCCTTCGTCAACGCTGAGGGAGAAACACTACGCTTGTCCCAGTGACAGCGAGGCACCCAAACGCGGGACGAAAAGGAAGACGGCATCAGCAGGTTTTTCGCAGAACTTAAGTAGTTTGCCCACATGGACAGTTGGTCACTCGACAGTCCTCTTTAGCAAGTCACTCCGCCGCCACATCTGCCATCGCCTCCTCTGGTAGGCACGAGGAGAAACGTATACCTCAGCTGCTAGCAGGCGACCACGACAGCACTAAGCATGCGCCCCTACAACAACCGCCTTTGTTCGAAAAAAGCGGCATCACCTGACACTTTTCCAGCTTGCGAAAACGGGACAGACGAGAGGAGCTATGTAGACACGCAGGAGGCCAGCAGACGGCTAAACTGCTCCGCACCACCCGGGCTCAAAAGATGCTGATAGCGTGCAACGTAGAAGAACATTGCTGCAGACAAGAAGAAAGGAAGGTAGCAGCTCCACACACGGTTCCCTGAAGTGAAGACCATACAGTTTGTCCACTAGACATGGCATTACAGCTGAACAGTGGGAAAGTAGGAGCTGAAGCACGCATGCCTCTTGAATGGTCATATGGCTGTCCAGAAGCACGGATTCCAGAAAATACTCGATAGGGCACTCAGACCAGCTTTTCGACAGCTGTGTGCCCGTTCTGACCGTTCTGACACACGGCCTTCCTCGAGGAGTTGAAATGTCGTCTGATAAGACTGTCTCTGTGCGGACGGTAGTCCCCTCCTAAGAGGGGACACGCGTATGTGTATATCCATCAATACACGGCGGCTAAAGAGATTTAGTGTGAAAGAAATGTCACTGCAAAACGCCAATCCTCTGCAAGATTTCTCGCCCACAAAGACAGCCAGGAGCACCCAAGATTTCTGAAAACAGCATCTGCGTACGGCTACCGACTGAGAGGGTGCACCGCTCATTGTGCAGTCCCTCCTTTGCAGAACGACTAAGTCTATTGTTACAATAGTAGAGACCACCGCGCTGCCTCGCATTAGAAGGGCGCTCTCCTCACGCGCGTCCGCGGCTTTTCATTACCTTCAACTGTCTGAAGACGGATAACAGGGACTGGAGTTGCCCGAATCGTTGGTCCACACCACATCGCTCGGTTCCCGCCGCAAACTGCCCGTCCTGAAAACAAAGCCGCTCCGCACCCTCGTCCAGCAACTTGAGTTTCCTGGCGTAACCCTCCCCACTTCGCTGCCTTTGAGACGCCACCGGAAACCCCTTTTTCCGCTCCCACGCATACATATCTCACCTGGAGGCTGCAGGACACGTGCGGCAACGCAGGGTGTTTTGGTATGCGATTGTCTCGCTGGCAACAACTCGTGCTCAAGCAAGGCGCCGAGTAGATCCGCCGCGCCATGAGGTCCGACCTCGCCCAACTGCCTGCAGTGTCGCATCAGCCTCATGGGAAATCAGGCGTAATCAGCCCCTGCCCCCCCGCTTGGGCACCTGACGTGTATCTCAGGGCTCAAAGAAACCTCCCACCGCTTTTAACTGACTGAAAAGTACCACACTGGCGTCAACAAAAGCATTACCAGACCCGTTATATGTTGTAACAGTAGTTCACTGGGGCCCGTCCACTCAAATTACACCAGGAGACAATTCCGGTACAAGCACCCGTCAAAACGACCAAACCTGCTTCACTTCCTCCGTCTTCCGTAAAATCCACTACACGCCCCACACCGAGTGCTGGAATATCACATTTGCAGCGGGACTCGTCGAAATTCGTCCAGAACAACCCCAGCTCGTGTGCAATCCGAACCTGAGACGATAACTTCAAACACGAATTGCGCTATGATACACCGCGGAATAGCAACAGGCGCACCACGGCTGAGGTGGGTTACTATGTCAGGAAAAAGCGTAATGTGCCTGCGACTACTGGGGCATAAAACTGTCGTGGTGTCTCGCACTTTCACCTTGATCCGACATTCTACGAAAGCAGACTGACTCAAGCAAACGATCGAAGAGCGACCGCAAGAGCGTCGAAGCTTCCTCGACAACGGCCTCCCGACTGAGCGCGGGGAGATGCCGCTCTCCTGGGAATATTCTTGATACAGCAGTTAACGTATGGCCAGGAGCGTCTTGAGGGTGGCCTGCATGGCGCGACGGAAGTACCTGGTAACCGTTCAAGCCTCTCTGCGCGTGCTCCAGCCGGTCTCTAAAGCGCTGGCGCTGCGCAGCGCCCTCCAAGGTACTTTGGCTGAACGCTATGCCTGAAGCGCCAGCCGATCTCGCAGAGCGAATCGCATCAGGTGGATGCCGACACCGTAGCATCTGCTGTAGTCGGAGGGTGGCATGAATGGCTCTGCAACCCGACAGAAGAGAAACACAAAGTCAAATAAAAAGCCGAACGCTGCTTCCTCAGTGTACACAAGCCAGCTGGGAAATGCACTTAAGTGATGCCTGCACACATTGTCTGTGGAGACGACTGAGCGCCCCAGAAAATGCAAAGAGACTAGTACTTTGTGGCAGCTCTTCGAAGTTTCCTTTCGGACAGCCACCGGGACAACACAATCCGCGGGGGCGCTCGAACTGTCGACTAGCTGCACACAATTCCGGTTTCAAATGCGCGGTGCCCACATCGGACCACGCCTGCATCGAACCTTGCTGCGCCGTTGCGCAACTGGTGTATCAAGTAGTGATAAAGGTGCCGACGCAGAAGGCGGTTCCTCAGCGAGACCGCGTCTCGAGGGACTTCGGACGCGCGGACACACGATCCCAGCGATTCGCATGTGGTTCAACACCTGGCTACACTCATGGGGATCACGGTGCACCGGGATAAGGGTCGGCCACTGAGCGCTCCTGAGGGCTGTTTACCAGGGACCTACCTCTGGAGCGTGCGGGCACTGGGGATTACTCCGCGAGATGTCCCGCACGTGGCAAGACGGCGAATGGATGCCGCGACAAATGTAGACGGCGGGCAGCCACCCTGGTACACAGCAGAAGTTAAAAAAAGCACTGCAAACGACTGGCTTTTCGTTCTTCATCCAGGCAACCTGCAACAGCCAGGTTACATCTGAAACTGCATACGATCTACCTCGGGCCAAGCCCATCTTCGTGAGAGAGTTGACTGTCTATAGCTGTAGTGAGCCTAGGGCTCCGTGAGGCCCGCTGCAGAACATTGAAACGCAGTCTCATATTCGACGCGGCAGCACTGGGCACACAACCGAGTCTCGTAACACGACACTCCGCTGAAGGGCTCTGTACCCACTGTCTACACTGTCAATCATAGCCTCTGTCTCTAATGCCCAGGCTAGCGCTGGGCCGAACTGTACCACAAATCGACACTCAGAGTGTCAGCTGCCCTTCTCGGCTTTCTTGCTGATAAGTTCTGTTGTTCGAAAGCCTCGGGAATAATGCCCGCGCACGGACCAAAAACACGTCCTCCTGTGAGTGAAAGGGCCTCTACACTGGTCAGCTCTTTGAGGAAAACTAATCTCTAGTCACACCTCTGGTCACCTTGACGCATGAGCTGTGAGGGCCACCAGCAGTGTGACTGGACGAAAACGTTGCATCCAGAACGTCAGTCGCGCTATCAGAGAACGCCGACTGGGGACTCTCGAATACACCAGGGAGTTCAACAAACGGAGTGGCGCCGTTTCTGATCTTGGGGCGTGCCTCGGCGAGCTCAGTCCTCGACCGGAATAACTTCCCCGACCCCGTGGAAGCTTAGGCCAGGCTGTTCAGCAGAAAAGAAATGAAGGTTTGGATGAAAGCGGGCACGAAAAGAAAAAAGGGGGGCATCACCACCTACCAACCTCTGGAAGGCACGGACAACCGCCATGAGAAGGAAGACAACGTCCCGGAACGAAGCACCAGCTCCTTCGTCAAGCTGAGGGTGGTACACAGCCAAAAGACATAAACAAATACAAAGTGAGAGGGTCTGCTGGCTTCCTGGCGGTTTAAGAAGAGACGTACAAAAGGTGCTGCACGTTGGGGTACTGTTGGTGCTGAAGTGCGAAGCAGCTTTCCCTGTGCAGGCAACGCGATTTCTAGGAATGCCACGTTCTTGGCGCCTAGCTTGTGGACCTATCTTGACACCGGTGGCGTCTCTACGCCAGCCCGTAGAGAAGACGTAGACACTCCGATCCTAACTCAGCATGCCTCTTCAGCTTTTTGAGTCGTCACTCAGATCGCAACGCTAGAATAGGTACACGGCTCAACGACACTCAAGAGTCTTCAGCGCAAGCGTTGCTTAACAGACCGCTGAAGCGTTAAGACGATTGGCCCCCACACAACCCTCCTCCCAGTGTCACAAACCTGTGATTCCCTGCTCTGTGTGCGGATCTGTACAGTCATCCGAGGACACCGTGTTAACCTCGCAAAAATGGAGAGGGAACACGTGCCCTTGGAGAGCAGGTACAAGGCGCCTACAAGGCGCCAGCATGAAAACCAAGCGACATAAGAGCCACAAATGAGCTAAACGAGGGCCGTAAGTTGACCGTCACCGACACTAGTGCCACGGGCACGCAGATCACTCGACCCAGCTGTTTGAACACGAGCTGCACAGCAACGACTGCAACAGTCCCTCTTACCCCGGTCGCCGCGAGCAAGGCTAGTCGCCGAAGCTGATTTGAGTCAATTGAAAGTTTTCCGTCCTGGGAGCTCCATTCTGCCACAGACTCACAATCGCTTACGGACCCCTTTAAGTCTGGGTTAGGCTTTGCACAGAAGCCAGGCTGCTGTGGTTCAGTTGCCACGATTGTTGCTCGCCTGTAAGAGTCGCCAGGAGACTGACTTAGACTGTTGCGGGGCGGGACGGCTCTTTTGAGACTGCCGTGCGGGCCTCTGCTCTGCATGTTGATGCTACTGCAAAAGCGCGAAAGTGGGACGAGCTGGCTGCATGCCTCCAAGAGTATTGTCAGGTCCGAGACCGTAAGAAGGCCGGGACGAGTCTCGATCATGCCAAGGATCCGTTTGAAAAAAGCAACTTGACAGCCACCGCACCTGGGACCAGAGCAACAAAAACAAGGAATCCAGTGGCCCTGATCTGAAGCTGCCTTTCACGACGACAGTACAAAGTCGCAAACTTATCATCGACCGCCATCTGCTGGCTAAGCCCGTCGTTACCTGCTGCCTCGGCCTCGGCTTGTGTCCGCAGCCCGCTCGCTGGTCGCGACCCGAGTGTCACAAAGCCAGCCCACGTCACTGGACACCCCCAGTACCGGAAAACAGATACGGAACCGACACGCGCGCTGCGCACTACAAACCGGCAGGCCTGCCCGCGGTGTAACCGAATCGGGAGCAAGATGTTACGCTCACGCGTTCAGTACCCCAAGTTCAATCGCGAAATAGCAGGAGTTCTCGGGTAAGCGATGTACCAGCAGGGAACTAATCACTTGTCGAAAACTATTGAGGTTCACAGCCGGGCGCTCTCCAGTGCCGTGTGTAGCTTAAAGCAACAGACTTCGGTACGCTACAGTCGACCGTATATGCTGACACAAGGGCGTCGCGGCCCCACCTTGCAGTACTTTGTCAGAACCAAATCCCTGGACCGTTATCCACGAGCGGCATGCGGATGTGGATTAGCGCGCCGCACAGCGCACGCAAGGGACGCGGGCGGTTGGGTATCGGAAGCCTGTGTCCGATCCGTCACTTGCAACCACTTTCGAACCAAAACACAACACCGGGGGACAACCGCCGCGACTTGAGTGATGCCGAGGCTACACCACCGCGGTAAGGAATTACATTCACTACGCTCGATGCCTCGAAGCCTTCACAATCGTCTCCACGTGTACCGGCGAACGGTCTTACAAAACCAAGACTATAGGATTGCTCCGGCCACACACCTCGTGCCACCAAATCACAGGAGCCCCCGCCTGACTTTGGCTGCAGAAAGACGTTCACCCCAGAAAGACCGGGCCGCACACAACCTGCGTCTGAAGTGGATCTGCCATCTCGTCTGTTTTCTTACGTGTCACCGAACGACTTCAGAGAACCCAAAGAGTCACACGGATTCAGTCCAGTCGACCGCTTACGAAGCCAGCAGCCGGACGAGAAGTACCATGTCGTTCACTGTCCAGGCGTTCCATGCATCTTGGGCTGGCACGGCGCACGCCTCCCCGCTGACCAGTTGACCTGAAAGCTGGGGACCAGCACAGGCGTCCGAGGCGCACATTTCCAGGCTCACCCCCGTTCTTTGTAATACCCACGCTGGGAAGGTGTTTCTTTGGCGCCACAACGCTGGGCGCGATCCACCGTCCGCTGCCATTGTACGCCCCCATTACGACCCCGGAGCCGTCACAGTGTCTGCGCTATGCATGTGCGGAATTCACTGCTGCTCCCGTGTACGCAGGTATGTATGTACATCATCTATACACTTGTGATAGTTCTTTTGAACGAGGCAAACTCCAGCACATGCAGCCACTGTGAGTCGCTTCAGCAATTAGATTCTTATCGCCTCAACGAAACGACTCTTTCAGGCCAATCTGCTTCTCGGGCAAAGGTGTCCTTCACTGCGGCAGGCACACTGCACCCTAACTGGTTGTCGGCGTGCTCGCTTGTCACCGACGGGCCAACATGCCAGACAGCCTAAACGCACCTGGTCGACTAGGGCAGGAGGCATTCGTCCAGCCCGACGGAAGAAAAAAAAAAGATGCAAAACTCCCGTAGGGCTGAAGCGCACAAGGAGGACACGCACACCAAGCTCTACCTACTCCGTCCAAAGAGTGTCCGGAACTGAACACGTGACAGAGGGTCGATCTCACATGTCTTGAAGCCAGATTCCTGATGAAGGTATTCATGACAGCACCATAAAAAATCCTGGTGGAAGCAACTCCCGGCCAGCCTTACGATGGCCGGGGCTCAAGAGGTACTTTTGGGAAAACAATGCTGCAGGCACTTTCAGAATTTCAGGCTTGGACACAAGGTCCTCAACTTTCAGGCGCTGTCTTTCAAAGCCGTTCTCCGTCCGAGTGATTAATGGAAAGAAGTCGCGCACGAAGGACGAGGCGACCTTAGACGGACCGACGGCCACCAAGAGCTACACGCTTGCGTAGAATTCTCGTGCTACCAGAACTAAAAAAAAGACTGCATTGCGTTCCAGCGCCTCATATTTCGTTCGAAGGACACGGGCTCCTCTACCCTGTGAAACACGGAGAAAAAAGGCGTAGACTAAAGAGACGACTGCGAACCTCAGGCCTGGAAGAAGAACAAGAGCCCTTGAGCCCAAACGCGTCCAAAGCAGCTCCGTAAGCGGCGATCCGGTCCTTGAGAAACTTTCATAGAGCCGAGCGGCAGGTTCTCCAGGAATCGGTGTCTCCTCAGGAATTAACGTCCCGCGTCTCCTGAGTGTCGGCTGGCACCAGCTGTGGGGTGCAACGGAAGCTCGCTGATGAGTTCCCTCCTCGGGAACACAGCTGGGAACCACAAAGGCCGAGTCCGGAGAACCAAACGGCAGATCAATTGCGCTTGCAGCTTCCCCCCGTGGTGGCGGAGAGTTTTCAGCTCTCAGTCGTTCCCTCCAAGACGGTGCCGCGATCCCACGGGTAGACTCACGGCCACGGCTCGGGTATAACTGAACGTCCGCCTGCACACCCCAATAATTTTCTGGTTGAAATTCTCGCGTAGGTTGCCCACACGCTGCTCCCGTGCGCACACCAGTCAAACGGGTTAGGGATCGTGCACCACCGAACGTGGTCTTTTTCCCGCTTCGACATTTCCCCTTTTTCAGACTTCTCTCTGAAACGAAGCCTTCTTGACTCGTGGATAAGCGAACCTCCGGAAACGCGCCCTTCTGCCTCAAAACAGCCCCCGTTTTCTTTGATGCGACTGGAGAAAAGCACTCCAGAGGTTCGGAGTGCGGAAGCTGATCGGCGAACGAGCCCGGTCTAGTATAAACGGCTGCCGCAATTGTAGCAGCGTCAAGCAAATGCGCTGGCCCCATGCCTGATGTACCGAACACGGAAAAAAGTGAACTACTCACCACCCGGCACGGAATACGAACCCCTCTTCTCATGATGGTGATCGGCACCTGACACCAGCGTCCGCTTCGCAGCCAGACGATGCCAAATGTCAGACGCTGCGGAATGCAAGCGAGCCACGGCGCAGGCTCCTCGGCAGCGTGAAGAGAAGACAGCCACGCGACAGTCGCGGGGAACTAGTAAACAAGCGTCAAGAATCCCCATTTGCTGCGCCAAGAAGCGGCAAACAGAGGCCTCAGAGGAGCATCAGAAAGACTCCGCTTCGCAGACAAGTTCTTACAGCATTCCTGTCCAGGCAGTAACACGCACACGTTCAACTCCGGCACACACTGGAAGTGAAGAATGCTGAGGCGTCCTAGCGCTGATCGACATAGGTGCAGAGCGGCCAGCATGCTTGACTTGATTCACGCTGCTTTCCCACCTAGCGATACGGAGAGAAGATAGGCCCGCAAAGCGACTACACAGCCATACTGAGAGCTGCCATGATTCCAAAAAGAACCCGCTGGATCAATCGAGCACCTGACCAGACGGACAGGTGAGGGAGCGAGCGGTTCATGAAAGAAGTCGCCATCACGGGGAACATCATGGGGTCCCGACCTCCCATTTAGCCTGAAGCGCGAGCAAGGGGACACTCTGTACGAAACCTCGTTGTGACGTACAAAGCTGGCCAAGTCGCCCTACGTTGGGGAGTGCATGCGCGACTGCTCCGCGTTACACTGCGTGGTTTTTCACTAACAAAGTCAGGCCGACGAGGCAAAGTTAAGGGGGAGACTGGTGATAACAGATAATGGGTGTTGCAGACTGAGAGAAGGATCTCTAGGTGTCCCACTGTCGAAGAGACCGTCATAATCATTTCTACGGGCTCCAGAGGGGCCAAGACAACAGGCAGCCGGGCGGATCGCAGACGACGCAGTCGACCCCACGCGAGGGCTTGAGGAAAAAAGGTTTCCTGCATTAGAATAAAGAGAGCCGAACACGGCGTGAGTAGTAACTTTCTCCGGAAAGACGGAACCGAGTGGTTTTGAGAGACCGTTGCAGGAGTTGGTGATATGCCGGGCAACACAAT
>NW_027157490.1:0-1932 GCF_002600585.1 Cystoisospora suis
TGCCACTAAAGTAGCCTAACTGTACTCAGAGCAAGAAGAAAACGGAAAAGGTCTTCACCACGTCTCCTTCAACCATCTATCCCTTGGACACGAGTCCACTCCGACTTTCTAACGGGAGGCAATCTTGCCGCTACAACGGCATGTGGATGAACCAAGGTTGGACCCGACCTCCAGGCTGTGGTTGCATCGGCTGTGGCGGGCCCGGGTCTCTACTCATGGGGCTTAACTCGAAGAACACGCGCGGAGGAAGAAGTTGATCGATGATGGTGGTTACCGAGCCCCTGTTGGTTCCGTCGGGGCGATTCGGTTGTCTCCGCATGATAAAGGAATTTATCCCACAAAGTTCACACCGAAATATGCTGGTGCGTGNNCCCAAATGGGTTAACGTACAAAGTCCGAAATCCGGTCAGCAGTGAGGAGCGCCAGCTTGCTCGCACGCAATTCAAGCTACTGGACCTACCGGGAGGTGACCAAAGCGCGACAACGCTTCCTCGCCTGCAGGTTGCTATGCCTGGTGCATCAGGAGTTCAGACACCATCTGGTCTCAACAGCTTAGAAGAGTCAAATATATGAGCTGCCAAAGTAGCTCGGTCAAACCGACGTTGGAGAGTCCCTCGTTTTCTTCCACGATGTGCGGAGACGATGAAACAACATGTGGTGTGGGCGGCTCTTTGGCGGGGAAGGAGTATGGACTCCGCCCTGTCGCCGCCCGGCGTGTCCGCGCAGCCGAAGCTCGTCAGTTGCAGGAGCTGCGTGGCCACCAACAAGGGGTGGATGTTGTGCCTGCCACAGGCACCGGCTCAGCTTCGGGATGTGGAAGCGTAGCTCAGCTACAAACGTAGGGGATAGCCCAGCGGGACCACGGTTGAACCTGCCGACTTGTACGAGCAGCGGGTCCAGCTGGGGAGGCGGAATACGAGACGCGATCTCAGATTGATGGCCGGCGGTTTGGGGGGGAGAGTTTAGTTTTTGGTCTTTTCTTTGAAGCTCTAGTTTTTGGCATTTTTTTACGGCGACGGGAACATTAACGCTGAGCAAGTGATGCAAGGGGCAACTTGGGCACTGCGAAGTCAGTCTGTACCTCCGCGGTTTGCGCCGTTTTGTTGCTGTTGATTCCGATAGCGTCGGGCGTGCTGGAGCCCGTTGCCTACCCCTGAAGCTTAGCAGAGGACTTTGAGTGTTACATTTTTCAGAAAACTGTTGTGTGTTCTTTCCGCGTGTTTAACTTCATTCGTGCCTCGTCCTCTAAGGGCACGTCACTCGGTTGTTCGTGGATTTAAGGTTCTATCTGCCGCGGGGTAGGAAGTGAGCACATGATTCACGAATAGCGGGAGTGTCGACTGGCAGGATAGGGGACTCGTGGAAGTCGGCACTTCTGTTTGCTCTGCAGCCCGTCTGTTGACGGGAAGACGTGCTCCGTGTGCTGAATGTCCCGAAGAAGCGAACAGCCAGCAGGTTTCTTCAGAACATGAAGTTTGAGCCCGTTGCTGTGCGGCTCCCGCGCTGCTCCCCCTCTTTATTGCGCCCAAGTATGGCTTCGCAACTCATGACGATACTCAAGCCAATGAGGGTTACGACACACCCCCGCGGCTCACAGGTTGAACGAAGGTTGGGCTGCCGCGGTAGTCTTCACGTTCTCTTCTTGGTGAACAATTCTGCGACCGGCTGGCGTTGTTACTGGCTCCTTGAAGTCAACTCGGGCTAGTAACTCTGGAGACCTGTTGTCCGAGCCCCTTCCTACACTGCCCTTGCAGCCCGCACTGTCTAGCCTCCCTCGCACAACACTACTCCGAGTTCAAGCTGCCAGAGCCCTGGTGCTGGCTCTGCTCAGTACAGCAGTAGAAGATACAGCCACTAGTGTAGCGGTCCCGTAGGACAGACACCATGATTGCGGGTGGTCGGGGGCGGTGTGTAGTCAGGACTGTGAAGCTC
>NW_027157491.1:0-1042 GCF_002600585.1 Cystoisospora suis
GGTCAGGAGGAAGACAGAACAGACCAGAAGGGACAAGAGAACGAACAAAGAAGGAAGCAGCGTACTTGACCTGGTCGGAGCGGCCGGAGGTGGTAGGGGTCACCCAGAAAGGGAAGCACAGAAAATACCGCAGGGCGCTCCGGAGACCGAAAGGAACGACCACCAAGGGGTGGAACCCAGGGCGAAAGAAGCTCATAAAGGAAACCTCCTGGAAGGCAATGGCCTGCCGGTCCTGCAAACAAAAGGACAGAGGCCGGAAAGAACAAACGCAAAGGACAAACGAAAGGCAGAACAAGGAAAAGGTCAAGGAAAAACGGGAGCAGGGGGAGACAGCACAGGCCTCCCACAAAGAGAAGCAAACTATAGAGAACCCAGAAGCAGAGAGCAGGGGGAACTTAAGCCCAAGCGAAGCGGAGGGAAGCAAAAAAGGGCGACTCACGGAGAAAAGAGACCCACGAAGGCCGCGAGGAGCAGGCGGCGGAGCGGGAGGCGAGGAAACAATCGAGAGGGTCGGCGTAGCCGCGTCAGCGGCGCCCCCTCCCGAGGACGGAGGAGCAAGGCGAGGCCTCTCGGGAGAAGAAAAGAGGTCCTCAAAGGGATCCATGGAACGGCGAAGAAAAAAGAAGGAAGGAGAAGCGACGGTGCTCCGGGGAGAGGCAAGGACGGGAAGCAGTCGCAAGACGAAACGCGCGACGAGGAAACCGCCGAAGAATCGAAGCAACCAGGGTCGAAGCACTGAGAAAAAGAACGGGGAAGGCGACGAACCTGAGGTCAAGGAGACAAGGGAAACAATCAGACAAAGTAAACAAGATGAGAAAAGAAGAGAAGGAGAAAACAAAGAGCAGCAGGAACAAGCGGGAGCGGAACCTACGACGGAGAAGCTAGGAGACGCAAAGGAGGACCCGAAAAGACAAAGCAAACAAAAAAGGGGAAGGAAAGAACAAGAAAGGGAAGAGGCAAACAGTACGACTCACATCGGAAGGAAATGGCGAAGCAAAGAAAATGAAGGACTCACCGAGCGCCAGGGACTCCGGAAACAGGG
>NW_027157491.1:1379-1569 GCF_002600585.1 Cystoisospora suis
ACGGGGCTGGAAGCTCAAGAGCCGTGGGAGAGGGAACTACGGAGGTGGCACCACCAACACCACCCAGGGGGTCGGTGGAACCACCCGACCAAGGACAAGGCGCGAAACGAGAAAGGCAGGAAGAAGCGGGAGGAGCAAAGCGCCAACGGAGAGACGCCCGAAGCAGACTAATAGCCTGAAAACACAAAAC
>NW_027157491.1:2058-2768 GCF_002600585.1 Cystoisospora suis
AGTGCCTGCATGCACAGAGAAACAGGAAAGAAACAGAGCGACAAGAGGGCCAAACAACAAATCGGGAGGCAAGAAAAACGCCCAATAACTACGACAACGGGGGGAAAAACCTCGGTCGAACAAGAAAGGGTGCTGGTAGTCGGAGAAGGAGGCGGCAAGAAGAGGAGCGACCAGGCGGAGAGGAGCAACGAGAGACCGGCAGGGAAACAGAACGACAGGGGAGCGCCAACGCCCGGAGAAAACCAGGGACATAGAAGGAACGCGAGAAAGGGGAAAGTGCGACTGCCGAGCCTGAGACACCAAACACCAATAATAAAGATAAAGATAAGAGGGAAGGAGGGAAAGGCGTTGCTAGACTGTGGCGCAGCACGAAGCTTCATACACCCGGAAGTAGTACAACTCGCAGGCTTAGAGGTGGTCGAGCTGGTGGAGGAGTACCATTTCGAGGGGGTCACAGGGGTGCCGGGAAAGGCTACACACATAGTACTAGAACCTAAATTAGAAGTGCTAGGCTGGCAAGGGAATCACCCGCTAATAGTGGCGGACGTTAAGCAGGAGGTAATACTAGGGATGGACTTCTTAACAGAAACACGGATGCGCTGCGAGTTCAAGGAGGGAGGCGTCGTGTGTCAAACAGGCCAAAGCCGGAAAGAGGAAGGCGAAGGAGAGAGCGCGAGCCGGTGGTGGACAGGGTGGATGGACGATTCACT
>NW_027157492.1:0-4516 GCF_002600585.1 Cystoisospora suis
AAGGAGTATCGCGCGATCAGCGCGCGAGACCTGCAAACTCAGCCGTCTTCGTCTTAGTCAGGCGGCGGAGGGCAACCGCGAAAGGCGTATCCCGTGATCAGCGCGCGAGACCAGCAAACTCAGCCGTCCTTGTATTAGGCAGGCGGCGGAAAACAACCGCGAAAATAACGAGCAGACGAGAGCCCTGCAGGGAGAGCCAAAGACGAAGACCGCCAGCAGGAGGAGGCCGACAAGAAGAACGAGAACACCAGCAGGACAGGAACACCGGAAGAGCGCCTAGGCGGAGGAGAAAACAGGCAGCGAGGGAGCACAAACCGGGCAATAGGCGAAAGGGACTAGGGCGCGAAGAAGAAGCGGTCCAAAACACGGCGACGAAGGCCGGCCTGGGCAGGAACACGCAGAAAAAAGACACGCGGCAGCTGAATGACGCGAGAGAGAGAAGCAGAAAAAGACGAACAGACCCCACCAACACGGCGGTAGAACGATCAGTGAGGCGAGGACGGCGCAACGGGAACGTCCGGGTGAGCCGGAGGCCCATGGGGGTGCCGATCATGCTCCAGCAACAAACGGGCGTCAGAACCGTCAGGAGGAAGAACGCGAACGACATCAACGTCAGCAGGGGTTCCCGGGTGAATATAGGAGTACTCCGTAGGCGAGGAAAGCGGAACAGAGTCGCGAGATCCGTCCGAGCTGTCAGAGCTGACAGAGATAGCACAGGAGTCGCAGCTAAGCTCATCAACACGGGTCCGTTTCGCAGAGGAGCGGGCACAACGAGGATGATGACGAGGAGAGGACAAGGTGCCGACGGCGGTGGACGTGTCACTGAAGACGGAGAAAGGAGGATCGCCAAGAAGACGACCCGAAACGACTTCAGCATCGAACAGGGGCGGGAGGTACTCCCGACCGCCAAACAAGGCAACAAACGGTTCAGGACGGGGGTAGCCTGGAGGAAGGCGGTAAGGGCGTGCAACAGAGGAAGAGGCGTGCCCACACCCCTTCAGCATGTGATACAACGTAGCCCAACCAGACGCCCGATGTTCCACCACGTACACGCGGTAGGACGACTCCAACAACCACGGACAGCAGAAGCGGCGCCAGATGCGAGTCAGAGTAAGGAAAAGCTCAACGAGAACAGGCGTCTGCGCGTCCGCGTGATACAACTCCAACGTATACACCTCGCGCTGCAAGAAAAGGGGGACAAAACACTACAAACAGAAAAGCGAAGACGTGAGCAAAAGAGGCGAACAAAGGTAGAGGAAAACAACGTCGCGGGGAAAGGCTCACCTGATTCCGACTCAAACTTAGAACAGTTATGCAACGGAGGCCCCCGTCGGACACATAGGGGTGACGAAAAGCCTTCGAATAGGGAGCTATCCAACTCCGGAGGTGACGCCAGTGGGACTCGTCACCTGAAGAGAAACAACCCTAGGGAAGGGAAAAGACTAAGCGTCGGGGAGCAAAAGGGAGAAGAGCCAGAGGGAGCCAAAATAGGAGGGGAAGCACGTACCGGGACGAGAACGGATGAAAAACTCGCCGACGCCATCGTAGGCCCTACAAGGCGAAGACGAACAACAGAAAGAAACGGTAGCAAGCGCGAGAGGGGAGCGAGAGGCAGAAGCAGCGCAAGAACAAGCGGGTCAGGAAGAAGACAGAGTAGATCAGAAGGGACAAGGGAACGAATAAAGAAGAAAGCAGCGTACTTGACCTGGTCAGAGCGGCCGGAGGTGGTAGGGGTCACCCAGAAAGGAAAGCACGGAAAATACCGCAGAGCACTCCGGAGACCGAAAGGAACGACCACCAAGGGATGGAACCCGGGGCGAAAGAAGCTCATAAAGGAAACCTCCTGGAAGGCAATGGCCTGCCGGTCCTGCAAACAAAAAGACAGAGGCCGGAAAGAACAAACGCAAAAGGCAAACAAAAAGCAGAACAAGAAAAAGGTCAAGGAAAAACGGGAGCAGGGGGAAACAGCACAGGCCTCCCACAGAGAGAAGGAAACTACAGAGAACCCAGAAGCAGAGAGCAGGGGGAACTTAAGCCCAAGCGAAGCGGAGGGAAGCAAAAAATGGCAACTCACGGAGAAAAGAGCCCCACGAAGGCCGCGAGGAGCAGGCGGCGGAGCGGGAGGCGAAGAAACAAACGAGAGGGTCGACGCAGCCGCGTCAGTGGCGCCCCCTCCCGAGGACGGAGGAGCAGGGCGAGGCCTCTCGGGAGGAGAAAAGAGCTCCTCAAAAGGATCCATGGAACGGTGAGGAAAAAATAAGAAAGGAGAAGCGACGGGGCTCCGGGGAGAGGCAAGGACGAGAAGCAGTCGCAACGCGAAACGCGCGACGAGGAAAGGGGCGAAGAATCGAAGCAGCCAGGGTCGAAGCAGGGAGCAAAAGAACGAGGAAGGCGAGGAACCTGAGAACAAGGAGACGAGGGAAACAAACAGACAAAGAAGACGAGATGAGAGAAGAAGAGAAAAAGAAAACAAAGAGCATCAGGAACAAGCGAGAACGGAACCTACGACGGAGAAGCTAGGAGACGCAAAGGAAGACCCGGAAGGACAAAGCAAACAAAAAAGGAGAAGAAAAGAACAAGAAAGAGAAGAAGCAAACAGTACGACACACATCGGAAGGAAATGGCGAAGCGAAGAAAATGAAGGACTCACCGAGTGCCAGGGACTCCGAAAACAGGGGAACAAGGAAGGACGGGGTCGCGAGCGGAACTTGAAGCAGGAGAAACGACAAAGAAGAGATCCCAAAGAGCAAAGCAGGAGAGAACGGGGCCACGTTCAAGCAAAGAAAGGAGGAAAGGGAAGGAGGAAGCCCCAGACTCAGCGGTGGCCGGCAAGAAAGAATGGCGGAGTGACAGCGGCGAGTAGAGCCCAAAGCGACGGCGAACCGCGAAGCAGGGGAGAAGCAGCGGAGCAACAGAAAACGAAAGGAAAACGGAACGAAGAGACAAACACGCAAAGAAGATCAAAGGCGGGGACGAAAAACACAGTGAAGGAAAGGAGACACGCACACACGCGCGCCGTGAAGCACGAACGAAAGAGAAGGAAGGAGCGACAGGAACGGCCAGTACGGGGCTGGAAGCTCAAGAGCCGTGGGAGAGGGAGCTACGGAGGTGGCACTACCAACACCACCCAGGGGGTCGGTGGAACCACCCGACCAAGGACAAGGCGTGAAACGAGAAAGGCAGGAAGAAGCGGGAGGAGCAAGGCGCCAGCGGAGAGACGCCCGAGGCAGACTAATAGGCTGAAAACACAAAACAAACACACAAACACAAGAAAAAAAAAGCAGGGAATGAGAATAAAACGCCATAAGAGAAAGAAAAACGAGAAAAAACAGAGGAAAACAGCGGAACTCAGAAGAGCAGGGAACAGGCGGCAACAGCGACGAAACCCAGAGCGGGAAGGAGGAAAGGCCGCACGAAGAACAGAACAAAGAAAGAAAGGAACAGAAGGAAACAGAAAAAGAAGATTCCAACAAAAGAAAGCGCGGAAACAAGAAGGGAAAGCGAGGAGTGAAGAGCGAAGAGACGGTAGGCAGAGCCCAGAAGCGGGAGTCAGGGCACAGGAAGGCCACGAGCAAAGAGCCGCCACACAGGACCCTAAACACAAAGACACAGGGAAACACACGGGAGGAAGAGACTAAAGGAGGAAAATAGAAAGAGCGGCGCAAGACGGGAGACAAACACGCGAAATCCAACAGCCGCAGGGAAGCGGGTAACGAGTTCAGCGCCTGCATGCACCACGAAACAGGAAAGAAACAGAGCGACAGGAGGCCCAAACAACAAATCGGGAAGCAGGAAAAACGCCCAATGACCACGACAACGGGGGGAAAAACCTCGGCCGAACAAGAAAGGGTGCTGGTAGTCGGAGAAGGACGCGGCAAGAAGAGGAGCGACCAGGCGGAGAGGAGCAACGAGAGACCGACAGGGAAACAGAGCGACAGGGGGGCGACAACGCCCGACGAAAACCAGGGCCATAGAAAGAACGCGAGAAAGGGGAAAGTGCGACTGCCGAGCCTGAGACATCAAACACCAATAATAGAGATAAAGATAAGAGGGAAGGAAGGAAAGGCGTTGCTAGACTGTGGCGCAGCACGAAGCTTCATACACCCGGAAGTAGTACAGCTCGCAGGCTTAGAGGTGGTCGAGCTGGTGGAAGAGTATTATTTCGAGGGGGTCACAGGGGCGCCGGGAAAGGCTACACACATAGTACTAGAACCAAGATTAGAAGTGCTAGGCCGGCAAGGGAATCACCCGCTAATAGTGGCGGACGTTAAGCAGGAGGTAATATTAGGGATGGACTTTTTAACAGAAACACGGATGCGCTGCGAGTTCAAAGAGGGAGGCGTCGTGTGTCAAGCAGGCCAAAGCCGGAAGGAGGAAGGCGAAGGAGAGAGCGCGAGCCGGTGGTGGCCAGGGTGGATGGACGATTCACTGACAAGACCAAGGGAGTTGCCGGCGGTAGCGGAAGAGGAACTGCCAGCGCTAACATAGACAAAGAAACAAAAGGAAAAAGGGGAAA
>NW_027157492.1:5121-5311 GCF_002600585.1 Cystoisospora suis
ACATCAAGGACTTACTAGACAAAGGATTCATCATTCCATCACAGTCGCCCATAGCCGCACCCGTCTTCTTCGTAGGAAAACCGGACGGCTCGTTACGCCTATTCATCGATTATCGGGCTTTAAACGGGATTACAATTAAAGACTCGTACCCAATCCCGAGAATACAGGACCTCATCAATAAGTTAGGAAA
>NW_027157493.1:0-279 GCF_002600585.1 Cystoisospora suis
CCCAGCTGGAGAGATCGGAGATCAGAAAATGTTTAAAGGCAGCACCTTTCCAGGATTAAGGCTTCTAGGGAAGCCTAACTTGTATAATAAGAGTCGTAGACCTCGTTAATAGGGGGAAAGATCCCCAGAATTAGCCTTAGAAGGGGCAATGGGAAGGTGACGGGGAGCCGCACCTCCCCGGGAGGCGGGACGACCGGCCGGTTGAGAGAGACACACGACCGGAGAAAGGGGAAATAGTTAGAGTCCGGCCTCATTTAAAGAGGCACAAGAATAGCAAAA
>NW_027157494.1:0-278 GCF_002600585.1 Cystoisospora suis
TCCACGGCAGCTTTCGAGAGGCCCAGAGAATCGTGAGAAAGAGAGCCCTGAGAGGCGTGGAGAGCCCTGAAACGTGTGAATGGGATAGCCCCGAAGCGTGTAAGGAAGCGAGCCTTAACTAGCGTGAAAGAGAGCGCGCAAGAGAGCGCATTAGAGCTTGCACCAGAGAGTGCAGTAGAGAGCGCGCGCGAGAGCATGAAAGAGAGTGCGCCAGAGAGCGCAAGAGAGAATGCGCCTGAGAGCGCAAGAAAGAGTGCACTCGAGAGCGCATTAGAGCT
>NW_027157495.1:0-148 GCF_002600585.1 Cystoisospora suis
GAAAGAAAGAAAGTGTTTCTTCTCCTTGTCTTCAAAACAGGAGAGCTAGGTGAGAGATACACTCGGACAAGGCTTTCTCTGCAACTGTCTCTTCTCAATCTAAAGAACGCACACAACGCGCTACGTCCTTCCTTTCTATTCTTCTCTT
>NW_027157495.1:367-18625 GCF_002600585.1 Cystoisospora suis
GGAGATATAGACCAGAACGGAGAAGAAGACAGAGAAAGAAGAAGAGAGAAAAGAAGACGAAGAAGAAGAAGATGGATGTGTGTATGTACAGTCTTTTCTTCTCCTGTCAACTCCTTTCTCTTTTGCATCTCACTCATCAATCTTCTAAAAGATCAGAAGCCTCTTTTACAAACCGTCGCTCTACACATGGAGAAAAGGAGAATTTCCCATGGATGAGATAAGTCAAACATCTTCGAAAACGATAGACATGTAGAGGTAGAGAGAAATTCTAACTGCCGTATATATGTGTCTATCTAAATATGTCTTATCATGTACATACAACGAATCATACGTGTCTAACCATGTGCATGTATAGGGCAATGTGTGCATACGTATAGACATATGTGTATATGTATATGCACATGAATCTATCTGTAGATACAGTGAATGTGTATATGCAGAGAGTCCAAATGAGAAAGCAGACTATGAAAGAAGAAAGAAAGAAAGGCGTAGAAAACATGCGTAGACATCCTGCTTTCTTTTTGGAAAGTGCTGTATGTACATAGACTCCCGCAATCTACAGACGTGTATGTATGTATGTATATGTATATGCGTGTATGCCTTAACGTCTAGAAGGATACTTTCCCAGTCAAAGATGCGAAGCGAGGAGAAAAGAGCATCTAAGAAGAAAAACCGAGAGAGAATGAAAATGTCTCTACTTCTCACAGTCCCATGCTTCTACATCCCCATGCCTGTCTCTCCTCTCCCTTTCTCTTCGAACCTCCGCTTCTACCCCCCCTATACACGTATTGCTGCTGTCCTCACCATTAACCGAAGAAGACGAAGAAGAAGAAGAAGAAGAGGAAGAGGAAGAAGAAGAAGAGTCTTCAGGCGAAGAGAGGAGATGTTGTGTCGCTGTGGTCGTAAGTCCCTCCGTATTCTTTTTACTAGGAGAGGCTGAGCTCTCGGAGTTGTCTGTATGGTGGATATCTTGTACATCACATATAGCTGGGGGGTTTGTATGGTTCGCTATAGAAGACGAGGAAAAAGAGATCGAAGTGGGAGAATCGATCAACTTTTTCTGATCTTCGATACTAAGAGGAGAGGAAGGAGAAGTTCCATTAATGAGAGCTAACTGCCTCTCCTGCTCCTGTTGTTTGAGAAGAAGACGCTTCTGCTGACTTCTCCTCACAATGCGACAGGGAGGCTCCGCTTGCATAGGGAGAGAAAGAAGATCCACATCTTCGAAATCTTTCACGGCGAGCTTTGCTGTAGAAGTGTGTCTAAATTCTTGCAGGCGTTTATTCAGTGTGGCCCCTGATACTCTCACAATCTAAAGAGAGATGAAAAAGGAAAAGAAGAATAGACGAAAATACAGAATGAAAGAGGATGAAAGATTTCTCATTCAAAGGTGATATAGGTGAAAGTCAAACTCGCGTTGAGGAGAAGGAGGAGGATGCGGAAACATGTATATGACGCGATGTTCGAGTGTACATACACTTGAGGTACTGTGTCTGTGGTATATATATATATATATATATGTGAATATCTGTGTACGCGATACGGTTCGATAGATTGCTATAGAGAAATGTATATATGGTGAAGGTCACTGCGTTACGAAAGGAAAGGGAGAAAGAATGGAAAAATTCTTCTGTCCTTGAAGCGTATATATATATATATACATGTATTGCTTCGCATCTGTTTCAACGTTCTTTCTCCTATTCTCAACAAAGACACAAGAAGAGCATAAGTGTCTTCTTCTCCTCTTTCTTTCCTTTCTTTCTCTCCTCCTCTTATCTGTCTTACATGGGAGATATCTTCGGCGTTTAGCTGGAAGTTGTGGTACCGAGCAGCTACGAGTAAAGCAGCCCCGCACAAACCCATGGGACGTCGCCCTGTGCTAATCCAATCTCGCGTCATCGCCTAATAAGAAAGAAAGAGTGAGAAGGAAAAAGAGAGTGAGAAAGAAAGAAGGAAAGAAAGAAAGAGTGAGAAAGAAAGAAAGAGTGAGAAAGAAAGAAAGAGTGAGAAAGAAAGGTCGAAAGAAAGAAAGAAAAGGCAACAGGATAAGGAAGGAGAAAGAAGAGACATGTGAATCTATGTAAAACTCTCTATATACATATTGCTACACACATACATACTCATAGATATTCATACATGCATATACATACATCTTCATATATATAGTCAAACATGCATATATATATATATATTTATATATACATATATATGCGCGTAGTTGTGTGCTTGTATGGCTGTACGTGTCAAGTCTCTTTGAGAGAGATTCCCCCCATTATCGTTCCTAGGCTTTTTTTGACATGACCCAACTAACGCCTTCTCACACGACTCCAACCTACTTCTTGTACACAAGCTCAGGTGTCTATACACCCGACAGAACCTGTTCAAAACCGCGTCATATCCCCTCTTACTTCATTCCCTTTCATCTGTTTTGCAAGCAAAAATCCGATCAAAAGAAAGAGGAGAGAAGAAAAGGATGGTAAAAAAGAGGAAGAAGGTTTACCTGAATCAGTCGAACTCCTGTTTGAGCAACACTCTGAGTTTTATCAGCAAGATTCATCTGAGACGCAAATCTCTCCATGAAGAGAGACGGATCAACATGAGGAACTTGAAGATGTAAGACTCTCAATAACTTCATAAACACTTGTCCGATAGCTCTCACATGGGTCCTGGAAAGAAAGAAAGAAAGAGTTACAGGAGGCTCTTCAGGTATATAGACACCATACACAGGATGTTCGGGTGTACATACACCCCACATACAGGACGTCCGGGTGGATATGCACCTCACACTGGAACGGCCGGGTGTACATACACCACAGGCAAAAGAATCCGCCCAAGTGTATATGCATGCACACAAACTTCTCGGGTGTATGTACACACGGAGGAATCATGAAGTCAGGATACCAGGAAAGTAAAAAAAAAAAAAACACCTACCAGGGAGATGCACACGCGCGTGTTTTGTTTTTCTGCACGTTTCTTCCTTTCTTCCTTTGTCGAGCTTCTCTATTAGATCTCTAGTTTATTCTCCTTGCAGCTTTTGAAACAAGACAGTAATAAGAAACCAGAGTCGGAGAAGAAAACGGACAATTTCCACTCGCTCATTCTATCAGTCTATTTCTCTACGTACCGAGCTGTCTGTCCATGTCTACACCGAGCTAGTATCTTTTTATCTGAGCGTAAGTATCTAGGATGTGTGTGTAGTTAAAAGGTGAAAATATGCGTCTATATATACGTGCGGGAAGTGAAGCGCAATGTTTCTCTTGCTTCGATCTTCCGGCTCGCCTTCTCTCGAAGAATCATCTCTAGCCCCCAAAGATATGCAAATCCTAAAACGAGAAAAGATCTATATAGATTAAAGACACCTAGTTACACGGTGAGTACGTGACAGAAGAATAGATAGTGAGTACGTGACAGAAGAATAGATAGATAGATAGATAGATAGATATGTGGGTGTGTTGATGACTAGCTGCACGGGAGACGAGCCTATGTGTAGGGGAGGAATGATTCGAAGACAGAAGTAGGGAGAAGAGTTCCTTGGTTTCTTCTTTCTTTTGTTTACCTTAAAACATCACAGAAATCGATAAGAAGATGAGGTGTACGTTCACGTCGACAGATCGCATAAAGACAAGCCGCTGCGACAAGAACTGACTTCCTTCCTAATGTAAAATTTCTTTGGATCGCCATCAAATACAATCTCTGAGCTGCAGATATATGCTGGGCCTGCGATAGGCGAAGACGCTCTAGACAGAAGAAGAAGCAAGGAGATGAGAAGAAAAAAAGAAGAGAGGAATCAAACAGAATTCGAAAGAAAGAAAGAAACTAAGTTAGTGACTCAGTATGGCTACGGTACAGATACATACATCACCCTATACATGTAAGAAGGCTGGATGGAAGGAACCTACTTGAAAACTCATTAATTAAACTAAGGGAAAGGAAAAAAGAAAGAAAACGAGCGACGCTTCGCACGTGGAGAAGGAATAGAAACAACCCACACCGGAACAGGCTGAAAAACATGACGGGGTGTATGTACACCTGAACAATACAGGTCTACACTGTAGTAAAGCAGCTCGACCCCTCGAGGAAGAATAAACAAAGAAGAGAGATGAAAAAAAAGAAGATGAGAAAGGACAGATAGATAGATAGATAGATAGATTAAAGATAGATTGGAGATAGATAGATAGATAAACTAAAGATAGATGGATGAAAGATAGATAGATTAAAGATGGGTAGATGAAAGATAGAAGGGCATTGTTAGTTCTTACCAGCGATGAATTGTATATGATTGAATCCTCTTTGTAATGTTTGCTCACGACTGTCGCTTCCACCGAAACCACCACCTCCCACACCTCTCAAACCTCGACCGCTACCTCCACCACAACTCGATACAAACTGCCCCACCTACGAAAACATGAGAAAGAAAGAAGACAGAGTGACGAAAAATGAGAAAGATCGATAGAAAGAACGAATGAGTTTCTTTATTAGTATGATAGGGAGGAATGAAAAAGGAGACGCAGGATCGTGACATAGTCTTGGGAGGTTAATCAAGAAAAGATTGAATGCATGCGAACAAGAAGGCAAAGGTGAAAAGAAAAAGAAGAAGAAAGATCGAAAAGAGAAAACCTGTGGATACAGCTCCTCTTCCTTTCTCACTCTGTCATGCGTACTCCTCTTGTCGTATTGTCAAGACAGGTTCAGCGAACTCACATACTCATCCTCTTTTTCTTTTCCTTCAAAGCCAAGATAGAAAAGAATGTCTTTTCTTCTTTTTCTTTGGAGTGTGCTATCCTAACCCCCACGGTAAGAATCTTATGAAGAGAGAGAGAGAAAGAGAGAGTTAGGGAGAGCAGCTTCATAGTGTATAGTCAAATAGCTGAATGACGACTGTGTGTGTTGAGTTAAGTTGTAGTCTTACCATGGAGACACTCCCTCCTGACGACTCGACAAACTGGAGGCTATCAATAAGCGTCAAGTCTTCAAGTACAGTTCCACATCTACTCAGAAAAGCATTTCAAGACAAGAAAGAAAGACCAAGAAAAAAGTAGAGAAGAGAGCAGAGAACGGAAAAGAAAGAAAGAAAGAGAAGAAGAGGAACGAACAGAGAGAAGAGAGGAAGGAGACACTTCTGGTGTGAGTTAGACGAAGAGATAACAATAGAAGGCTGCTGTGTGAGATCAGAGAGACGAGAAGAAAGAAACACTCTCGGAAAGAAAACAAGAGGTCGTGAGAAGTGGAATGACAAAATCTAGCAAGAGCTCTAAGCTCAAAATCTAAAGCAGAGACAACCGTAAGAGTCCCCCCTCTGATCAACGACTCATACAGAAGATAGAGAGATTAAAGATAGATTACAGATAGATAGATAAAGATAGATAGATAGATTATAGTTAGATAGAGGATCTTGTTTGTATGAGAGGAATGGTCGTTGTCTGTGTTATGATACCTGCAGCAGATGACCTCTCCACGGCTTTCAACAGTCTCGAGTTCTGTACTACCACATACACGACAGGTCGATTGTCCTTTCTTCGTCGATGCTCCCCCTCCTCCCCCACCCCCCCCGAATGGCTGACCAAAGTCTCCTCCTCGTCCGCTACTGCCTTCCATCTTGTTTCCCGTCTTTTCAGAAAACTCAACTTTCTCTTGAGAAGGAAAACTTCCAGCCAGGGCGGTGAAGGGAAGTTGAAGAAAAGGTCAGAAATTAAGAAGGATGAAGAGAAGACAGGGACGCAGAGAGACAGTGGCGAGACAGGTAAGAGAGGGCTGAGATATGGCTGTACGTCTCTTTCTTTCGAGTAGCTGAGAAGCTTCTATCCTTATAGTAGCCGCTGAAGACTCGGAACCTTCGTTAAGTAAGTAAGGTAGAGAAGGCATGAGAGAAGGAGAGAACGCAGAGATACAGATATACAGGGAAGATAAAGATGTACAGGCATTTACATGTGTTCATTGAAGGGGAGAAGTTAGACAGATATATATGTATATTAGAATTGATAGGCACGATGATCTGGAGAGGCACAAATTAGAAGGCAAACGAAAGGCGAGATGCGTATCTCTTCTCTCAGACAGGAAACCTAACCCATGCGGATATACATAGAGAGAGAGAGATGTATACATACATATAGATATGTATATGCGAGGGAACGAGTATTTGTTGTGATATAGAAGTGTATGTGTTATCGATTGTCGAAAGTGAAGGAAATGGAAAAGATTGAGAAAAGGAAGGAAAGAAGCCATCCATCCCTCATTCAGTGTCTCTCGAAATGTGGCATGCTGTAGATATAGACGTAGCTCCTGGCCGACTCTAACAGTCTTTCTTGAAGAAAAAGACGGGGAAAGAAGAGAAGAAGAAGGAGCTTCCATACTCCTCTTACGTGAAAGAAAAAGGTGGGAAGAAGAAAGGGAAGGAGAGAGCAAAGACTCACGGGGAAGGAAGAAAGAGGAGACGGGAGAAGTTGCTTTTTGTAACCCGCGACAGAAAATGAAGGCGAAGAGACAGCTCACAAGGGATGAAACAGAGAGAAGAAAACACCTCATTACAAAATGAGGTGAAAAGAAGAGAAGGAGTGAAATTAGCAGAGAGCGATGAAGATGAGTAGAAGGAGTTCGTTCAACGAGTCATTGTCGAAACACCAGGAAGAAAACGGTCTCCGTAGTTAGGAGCTTGACACGGAGACGCAACCACTATTGGAGAAAGAAAGAAAGAAAGGAGTTCTTTTATTCTTTGCATGCGGTGTCTCTTGTATTCAGGGCGATTTTCATATGCATGCCGTATTTCTTCGTAAGTCACCCACCCTAGCTCGCTCGACCACGAGATTCACCCCGGAAGATCACTTGTGTTTCTATCTCAGAGAAAGAAGAAAAAGAAGTCTACTGCCTGCCTCAGCGATTCAGTTTCTTGTGAGACATTTAGAAATTGTGCTTTTCCGTCCCCTCCTTCGCCTCACTCCATGAAAACTGTAGAAAAGGTTCAGCTAGAGGGGGTGGCCCGGCCTGCAATGTATTCACCTAGATGCGAATGACACTACTGTCTCCTACCCGTTGGCATACATACACAGCGAGCGAAATAGCTCTTCAAAGGCTATCGTTCTTCCCCCATCATCTCTGAGGGCTGCTTCTTTCCAGGAAAGAACTTCGCACGGCATTCTCTCCGTGTCGACATTCCCTTGCCCAAATGCACTCCGGCGGGCACGTCCTGTTTCTGTAATTGTCTGCTGTAACGTGAGAGACTCTGTGGCGCTTTCCGCGATTTCTTAGGAACGATAACCACTTGTGAATGGGTAGACGTGCCGGGGACACTAGAAGGAAGCGTGCTTGAAAGTCAAGAGTTTGCTGTTGTGAACTCCCCGGCGAACACTGGGGAGAGCCTGCTGCGCTTAAGATGTGCACGGTTATAACAGTGCACCGATGCTTGCCACAGGTTCCTTGTAGAAAGGGAATTCTGTAGTGACGCCAAACTGACGATCTTTCGGTATTTCATGGACGCTGGAGACGAAGCTGCAGCGGGGGTGCACCGTGCTTTGGATGCGGCCTAGGTGTGTCTCAACACTGCTCATCCACAAAACGCCTTGTCCCTATGAAGCAGACAAATCGATGAGACTCCAAGAATGGTAGACCCGTCCGTGCCGCGCAGAGCAAAGAAGCCGTCTTTCCTAGAGTGCTCGAAAGACGTTTGCAGTCTCGTTGTTTCTTCAGCCCCCTCTGTCAAATCTCCTGGAGTGTTGCCTTGAGTGAACACGCCTCCACGGAACACGGTGCAAAGCTCGAGAAAAGAAAGAATATAGGCCTGTCTCCCGTGCTATGTATAGAACACGTGTACGGTGTTTACACAGCTTTCGCTCTGAAAAGTCTTCTTAAGACATCCGTTCCATGAGGAGTTCTAATGTAAACCGCTGAGGCCGTCCTTTGCCAGTTTTGACGGTAGGAAAGCACCCAGCCAAACAGAGAGCAGTGCGGATGAAGTCCACTGTAGTTCACTGGTGTGCTAGTCTAGTCCTGTATTGTCCTGGGGATAGCTGCCTCTACGTACGGGAGAAACACAGCCGTAGGAAAAGGAGACTCCCCGAAGCCGAAAGAGCAAGGAAACCAGTGACAAAACAGCTCAAGAACCTTAGAAGAAACCCTGCGATATGCTGGCCTGTTCGAAGTGGCCGGGAGGCGAAAGAGAAAGAATCATCCTGCACCAACGGTGCCTTCGTTTTACTAACATAAACACCAGTGGACAAGGGCTCTTGCTCACAGCACGCGGAAGGAACTGTTATTCTTTATATTCTCCTTTCGAAGAATCTGTAAAAGAAGTACGCGTGTACTTGGCAGACAATGAAATTTATTTCGCATCGCCGACATTTTTGACCTGCTACCTAGTTTGGGTCCTCCGAATGACAGTCTCGTCAGGATTTTATGTCAGTCAAGGTAACACAGAACGGACTCTAGGGTCTGGAGTGGATCAGCAGAGAAAACAAGGAATTCTCCACCGCGTTGTGACCCCCTGTAGAGTTTTGGCATCTCGGCTGTGAGCAAAACTAGTGCACGACCCGCGACTGCTAAGAAAGCTCCCCGGTCTGTGCCACTGTTCGAGGCAACTCCAGTTGCAATGGAAAACCGAAGAGTGCCGCACCGTCTTGTGTGTGTGCTGTGAAGGTACGTGAGGAAAGAGAGCTGTAGAATCCATTCCAAACAGCGGGCACGGCCATCGGAGGAGATCGAAGAACGCGTGCGGTGCTACCCCGAGAGCAACAGCTGTCGTGGACGGCGGGAACCTTTTCACTTGGCCCAGCCTTGAACGCCTGCATGGACTGTTGTGGTTCAGCCTGACAAAGAGAGCTCCTTCGGGCAGAGCGCGTGTCCAGGCCTTCGTGACAGGCGGAACAAGTCTCCAACACGTACGGAGCGAATGTGGGTCTATGGACGACCCGGTAATTTTTTTTCCCCAGATGGCCGCGCGGTCTTAGAAGGGCTGGTAGGGTACGTACGCTTCCTACGACTTTAAGATGCAGGCATGAAAGCGAATAGCTCTGCTGTCCGCGAAAACTTCGAAAACACCGCATCCCGTCTATTCATCATGTTCTCTTGAAGCGACTTACAGCCCCACATCGTGGGACTCCCCTTTGAAAGGAAGACGCTGCTAGTTGAAAGGAAGACGCTGCTAGCTGTGGGGCAAATGACTGTACTCTCTAGTTCGTTAGCTCAGTGAATGACCAGCCACGTAGACGCTGAGTTTGAGGATTGCTCAGTCAACCCAAGACGTTAGCGAGACCTGTCGAGAATGTCTGCTCTAACCGTCTCTCCTGATAGGCTGGCTCGCTGGCGTTCAACCGCGAGGCGAGGGGACATCTGAAAATCTTTATGCCGAGTTCTGAGATTGGTTACCATACCTGCGTCTGTGGCAGATTAACCTGGGGCTGCGACGGGGGCAAATGCCCCTGTCAAAAGGCTGGCTTGATCGGGGTAACGAGAAGAGGATGATTTCTCTTGAAACTTTGTGCTATGTGCTCAACGCCCGCCGACACTCTGGAGAAGGAGCTCTGAACCCCAGAAGATCGATACGTAGGATCACCCTATCCAGTGGACTATACGCTGACCGAGGTCTTCAGTTTCTCTAACACACTTTCCAGGCTTGCTAGAAAGCCACCTGAGGGAAGACCACGCTTCCCTGCTCTCGTAACGAGATTCGCAGTATCCCTTCGGAAGGAAGTCCGTTCAAATGTGTCGTCAAAATGGGTTGCGAATTCAGTATCGACAAACGGATAGTGTATATGGCGGTGATGCTGCTGGCCTTGCTGTGGCCGCTAATGGCAATGCTGTTGGTGGTACGGGAAAGAAATACTTACGATGATGAAGGAAACGAAATAGAGCCTTTGCCACAAATCACCTGCCCAGTTGAGGGGGCGGAAGGTGACATTGACTGCGAGCCAAGCCCGTTAGCTTACGTTCAGATCGAGGCGCTGATCGGAGTCTTTTTATCCAATGAGCTTGTCATGCACACCTATTACATTCTTTATGTCAAATTGTGGGCAACAGGAGGTATGGTGTTTAGCTTTCTTCGGGAATTCGTAGCATGCGCTGCGTTCCTTATCCCAGAAGTTGGTCTAAATGTTATTCTCTATTACGTTCAGACGTTCCCGGTTGTCCGTGAGTACCTGCCTGGTCTTCGCTATTATGCCCACCCTCTGTATTTCGCTTTCCTTATTGGGACGGTTCTGCTTACCATTCCTGGTCTGGCGACGGCACAAACAACGGACCAGTTCAGAAGAGCCATTACATTCGCCGGCCCCGGGACAATGTTTCTTTTTGTTGACTGGTTCAACCGGACCCTGTTCCTGCCCTTTTTCGAACTTCTGCAGAACACTCTAACGGAATTGGAAGTCCACACATTTGTTCTTGCCCTTTTTGAAATGGTTGTCACGAGTTTTTACGGATCCTTTTTCTTGCCTGCAACCCAAAAATGTTGCGTTTTCCTAGCAAGATTCTTCTACAATGCATCATATGGTGTGGATTCCCGAGTGTCCCTATACGACTTCACAAGGCTACAGCGACACGAGAGTGGCGATACCCGGCGTATGCGAACAACTCTCATCAGCCCGACGGATATTGGGACTTTTCAGGACGATCTACGGCACAGCACCATCGTTGTCGGCCGTGATCGAAGCAAGTCGCGAAAGAGCATGTCCGACTGCATCGCTCAAGTCAGGGCACAGGATGCAGAAGAAAGGCGCCTTTCAGGTAGCGCCGTATATCAGGAGACCCCCGTCATTCAGCTCTTCAATGATCCGGTCGTACGTGCCGAACCTCCGGATTCGTTTGCTAAGAGCAGCAGCTTTAATGCGAACCCGATGCTTCCAGATCAACATAGAGACTGTGACAGTGTACGGAGCCAGGAAAACGTCGCTGATTCTGCGGAACGAATTCCCTCCACCCGGATGAATGATAAGCCTTCTTTCCTAGAAGAAAGGAGGTCCGGCTCTGCTATGGACG
Organism: Cystoisospora suis; assembly: GCF_002600585.1. Lineage (NCBI taxonomy): Eukaryota > Apicomplexa > Conoidasida > Eucoccidiorida > Sarcocystidae > Cystoisospora > Cystoisospora suis. Next base: position 11,327 of record NW_027157495.1, read on the forward strand.
TTGCGGAGAACCCACTGAGATCCAAGGAACCTTCACAGCAATTTCTCGGACAACTTTCTTCACAGCATTCTAGAACAGGTGTCGAACAAACGGAGATAATTTCACCGCATGCTTCAAGACAGAATACGCAACAGTTCTTTGAACAAGTGCCCTCGCGGCATTCTAGCGGAAGAGTCGAACAGAACGGGCTGACTTCTCCGCACGCATCACGCGAGAATTCTCAGCACTTCGATGAACAAGCGCCCTCGCGGCATTCTAGCGGAAGAGTCGACCAGAACGGGCTGACTTCTCCGCACGCATCAAGAGAGAATTCCCAGCAATTTGTTGAACAGTTTCCCTCGCGACATTCTAGTGGAAGGGTCGAGCAGACCGGGGTGACCTCGATACACGTATCAAGAGAGAATTCCCAGCAGTTTGGTGAACAATTGCTATCGCGGCATTCCAGCGGAAGGGTCGAGCAGAGCTCGATACACGCATCAAGAGAGAATTCCCGGCAGTTTGTTGAACAATTGCCCTCTCGACAATCCAGCGGAAGGGTCGAGCAGAGTTCGATACACGCATCAAGAGAAAATTCCCAGCAATTTGTTGAACAACCGCCATCCCGCCACTCTAGCGGAAGAGTCGAGCAGACTGAGGTGACCTCGGTACACCCATCAAGGGAGAATTCTCAGAAATTCTTTGAACAGATACCTTCGAGGCACTCCAGCGGAAGCGTAAAGCAGACGGAGGTGACTTCCCTACATGCATCGAGACAGAATTCCCAGCAACTCGTTGAACAGGTGCCATCCCGACATTCTAGTGGAAGACTCGAGCAGATCGAGGGGACTTCCGTACATGCATCCAGAGAGAATTCCCAGCAATTCTTCAAGCGCGTGTCGTCACAGCACTCGAACGACAGCCTGAAGCAGCTTGAGGAGAAATTCGGCAGCGGATCCACAAATAGCATCAAGCAGTTCGAGCAACTTGCTGACGGTGCAATGGACAACGAGAGCGGGCGCGGTTCAGGTAGTCAACAGCACCCAGACCAGCCTCGATTTTGCGATGAAGTGTACATCCCGTATGTAAAGGGGTTTGGGAGTGACGCTATAGAATTCGACAAAATGCTGACCTGGTTCAACATGATCTGGGATAGCTGGAGGTTTCTCTTTCTACGCACGGTTATGATTAAAACGTCTAACGTGTTCATCTTCTTCGTTATGATTTTGAAGGATTTTGTGTATTCTCTATGGCATTTCTGCGTCCGCTTTGATGAACGTTGTATCCTGTACTTCCTCGAGCTCCGCCTACTGCACAGTAAGAAAAACAAGGGAATCACGACACTTCTTTATTGGTTCCAACTGATCGTTGTAAGGCCGTTTCTAGTTCCAAAATGTCTTACAAGGTCGGTATGGAGATCTCAAGTTCTCTTTGGGATGAATAGGCAAAGAGCGGAGAGTCGCATGCGAAGCGTTGCTTGCCGTGGGCATAGCCGTCTGGCGGGAGTCAATCTGACGACTATCAGCAATATCTATGATGATGCTCCTTGGGATGCTCCTAATACGGTCACCGCCAAGAAAGTGATCCTAGGGTTAAGAAAAGTCTGGAAGAAGTTCTTCAGGGATTTTGGTCATGATCTGAAGGCTCATTTCCGAGCTGAGGTTGCCCGCTATAGAGAGAAATTCCACACAAGAGCCCAAGGTGCCGTGCAAACCACGCCTCTTCGCAAGCTGACTTCAGCGGGTTCACATAGTCAGACTCATACAGAAGCGCGTGTTGACTGTGATTTTGAATACAATTATGCTACGGAAGTGGTTATCATCCGTGACCTTCCTTACGTTGAGCCGGGGTCATCGGGCAGCCGGTCTTCCAGCTTCTTTCGCGGACTTCGAGAAGGAAGTTCTCTTTCCTCCTTTCATTCGACAACGGATGATGAACACAGACAAGATGATCTCCCAGCGAAAAAAAGGGACTCCAAGAGGCGATCCATGTCTGTCGTTCTCACCAATATGTTCCACCGAGAACGGACTTCCGCCTTCCGCCAGAGAAACGCCACTTGGATTGCTGAAGTCGTTGAGGAGATCCAGTCCCTCATCTACAATCGTACTTGGCCTCGAATTCTTCAAAAACTAATGTCTTCTATTTCCCTTCTTGTCAGCGATATCGTCGCTGACAACACTGTTGTCGGCCTTCTTCCCTCTTATCAATCTGTAGGTCGCTTAGCCCGGGCAGACATACAACAGTCCTACCATCACCGACACCCGCAGCATTCGAGCTCTTTTACCCCTTCACCGGAAGCGTCCGTGCATCTTCCTGATCTTGGGACACGAGAAATGTCTCTGAGCACCAGTCACTCTGTGTGTAGATGATTCGTTCTTGGAAATCCTAAACAATTGACAACGCTAGTAGAGAAAAGTAAGCTCTCTGTTTTCTTGTTTGCAAGTTCCCGGTAGCAAGGACTCACACTGGAGAGCGCGAAAGAACCCGGTAGTAGCTCATTCAGAGATATTTTCGTTGAGATCCGCTGTGGTACCTGATGGTGGCTGATGATTTGCTTCCTGGTCACCCCCAGATTTAGTCGTACCACAGTTCCCGTCTCCTGCAACTAGAGCAGTCGGTATGCCTAATGACAGCAGGGAGAGGTTCCTTTGAACCGAGAGTAAGCGCTGAAAATCTCGCTCGGTAACGGAAGGGGATAAGTCTGGCGCAATCAAGAAGTCTCGGCGTCATGCTACCCCGCTATTCTACTTTTCTGCTGTTGTGGATGTCTGCAGTTCGGTCTCTTCAGGACTGCAGACGGGCGCACCCGTCTGGTGCTTATGTTTGCTTTGGATCTTATCGAGAACCTTGCCATTTATAAAGTTCAAACGCTGAGCCGGTTCTATAAGAGCCTAAAGGAAGGCTTCAACAACTATCACGATGGGCCTCTTATTCTTTTATGCATGGTCAACTGTCTGGCTGTCTTGCTCAACTTTGTGCTGCTTCGTTATATCCGTTTCGCAAACATTATTGGAGATAAAAGAATTCTTCCTGACAACAGTCAGCATGAAATGCTTAATCAGCTTAATCTGGTTAAATGAAGTTTCAGTGTTCCATGGTGACTGCTACGAAAGAAATAGGCGGTCATCCCTCCTCTTTCTATTCTATCCTTCGTACACTGTCAACGGGTCTAAACGTCCTGTCCGTTTTCCTTTCTCTAGGCTCACTTGGACGCCTTGTTGTTTGCCCCCGCAGCCAAACTCTCGTTGCGCTGTCGTGATCTAAAGACGGGAATCTTGCCGTTTCCATCTGCTGCCTGTATCTTCACAAGGCATGTCGGTGCTCTTGCACGACGGGTCGCCACGGTATTGTCAAATGGGCAGTCTCCCTCTACGCTTCCTCCGGGTGCTGTTGCCCGACCTGATGTTCCGAACACCGTCCCATTCAGCAGAAATGATTGAAGCACTTCCAGTCTGCCGCCACCAAAGCCGCGCGCATCTCAGTGTTTCAGGCAGTTGAGTCGGCATTCTCTCACATGTGCTGGGCTAGCTTTGTTACTCCGCAGTAACTGAGGGCCAGGCAATTAACAGCCGGTCAGAAGACCAGATTTCTGTGTCACTGACACTAATGAAATAAACAGTCGGGAAAGATTTGCCAGTTTCCTGGATACGAGTTCGCCCGAGAAGGCAGAGCTCCAACTGCACTTCTTTGTATGCTACCCGTAGCATGGGCTAGTAGAGGTGGAGTGCAAGCGTGTCGCCTCATCTACTGGCACGTTGCGGAGTAGTGGACGACCAGCAAACTTAGGCGGCTGACGACCCATGGTCTGACACCAGCGTGGTGTAGACTATCGATCTCATTGTGACGCAGAGCCTACTCTCTCTCACTATAGATAGACGGGTGGTCGTCCGGAGAAAAAGGCGACCCGAGGAAAAGAAAAACACACCTGTCTGTCACGGAGAAGATCCGAGAAAAGACAAAGAAAGGAGGCGCTTGATGCAAAGGCCTCGTCACTTCGGCCGGGGCGTTCAGCTCCTCCGGCAGAGAATCATCTCTCTCCTCTTTGGCCCGTTGCAAAAAACGACAAACATGAGCTCTTACTCCTAAGCTTTAGATCCAACGGGAGCCCGGAAGGAGATGAAAAAAGAAACAGAGGAATATTGTGGGCCGACTGGGACTCAGCAAGCAGCTAAAAGAGGAATCAGGACTCAGCGCGCTGCTGATAGGGGTGACCAGGAAGGAATATCGTCGACCTGCTGGTCGGTCTCTCAGGGAAGACTACCGTACTATCTATTCAGTCTCTCCCTCAGATCGAAACCGTCCAAGGGGAGTGTACCATTAAACGATGATAGCTCACGAGCTCTCATTCCTTCTGTTTCTCTCTGTCACATTAGCCTGCTTTGCGCTGCCCGTTATTCCTTACTACCCTCCTTGTTACACCTTCAACCAGCCAGCCCGATTGGGATGAAGTACCAATTGCCGAACTCTGCAAAAACAGCGGCTCCGCCTGTCTGCTCGAAGGGTATTTGCTCGCTCCCCTCCCCCTTGTTATGCGAGGGGCTACGCCCTGCTTTGGTCATCCATTCTATCCGTCTTCCAAGGCGAGGAGCCACAGCAAGCTGGGACGCAGCTGTCTTTTGACCAGGTTTGTGTAGAAACCACTCGTCTACACATTAGCATTCTTTGCCTGTTCCTGAGATACCGAAAACAATCACCCGGTGACTGCCATATGGTTGAGTTGGCGGGCAGCAACAACTCAACAGGCCCAGTTTCCAAGAAAGGAGCGTTGACGGAGTGTACCTAGCTAGATTCACACAAGTGACACCTACAGTACTTTCCCTCGCACGGAAGTGTCTGTACCTCCAGCGTTTTCTTCAGGTCAGGACTACCCAAAAGACTACTGCCTCCGTCTTGGGCGTGCTACCAAGGAATCACTGAACACAAATAGCGATCAGTATCAATGTAATGCCTACCGCGTGTGAACAATGTTAGTGAAGCTTCGGGGGAGTCAGCCGAAAGGAGACATCAGTTGTGCTTGGCTCTCTCCAAGACACCACGCAGCATACATGCGGAGTAAACATTAGATGGCTTATAGCTGTCACGATCCTCCCTGACCCACTTGAGTACTCTCTCTTCCGAAGAGAAAGAACCGAGAAAGAGACTCCTCTTGAAGAAGGGAGTGTGTGAGAGTCGGGGCCAGTCTCTATTTCAGCAAATGCTTCTAAACCTCTGTATTGGAGTAAGAGTAGACAGACCAAAGATGAGTCGACGATACCGAGAGAACAAGTTGAATGAATGGATCAGCTTTTAATTGCTTTCCGACTTTGTTTGATATTTCTCCACTGCATGCATGCCAAACCTGCCACGAACGGAGGAGAAAAGTGATGAGAAGAAGCATGACCAACATGAAACGTGTAAGAATGAGAGTCTTTTTTCTTTCTCTCTTCACCACCATAGAAAAAGCCTCTTTCACAAGGCTCCCCTGGACGAGAGAAGAAGTGAACGGTGTTATCCTTCTCGAATCTCTTCGTGTTTTCTGACTGTTCTTTCTTGTCTCTCTGATCTTTCTCTGAGAGCGAAGAAGACGCCGTCGCTCTCGTGTTTGCTTTCTCAGAAGACTCAAATCACAAATAAGCGAAGAGAAGCAGAAAGAAAAACACTCAAGCCAAACGAGAAGGTGTAACAAGATCGTCACCGTTCTTGAGAAAGCCCTTCACTGCAGTTGAAGGTAACTTCTGCTGCGAAGAGAGACGTCTTTCCGTGCCAAACAACGCGTCACAGGAGAATCTTTTTCTCTTTCCTTCTTCTCATCTCGGAGTAGATAGAGTTTTATCACTGCTGTCTTTCGTAAAACGCCCTAGGTTTCCGATACAGCTCTCCCCTTTTCTTTCGGCTTTTTTGCGTCCACAGCGAACCTTTTACTCTTTCTTTGTGTTTTTACGTTCGCCTCCTTTCTTTGGCGTTTTCGTCCTCAGCCAAATCAGCACCTTCAAAGGTCTTCCTTGTTGAAAGATCGACTCTCTCCCCCGCTATCATTCTTCTTGTTTCACTCCTTCCTCTTCGCTCGTTTTTGATTGTTCTCCCTGATCTACTTTTCCTCATCTTTTTCGCATGCATCCTTTCCTTCACTTCGCTTCTGCTTGATCACCGCCACAGCGTCGAATGGTTTACCTATTTCCTCCCCCTCATCACCCTCTTTTTTCTTTCTTCCACTTTTTTCTTCTTGTCTAACATTCCTCCCTTCCAGCTCACGATTAAAGTCATACAAAGGAATTACCCCGCCTGGTCATCCTGTGTTATCGTGCGTCCTTTTCGCTTTTCTTCTCCGGAAGACCTCATCTTCTTTCTCTTCTCACCAAGAATCGAACTAAAGTCTCTCCCCAAGTAAACCAGAAGAACGAGGAGATACCTACCCTTCTTGAAGGCCTTCTTTAGTAGCTATGACCATTCACAGGTTTGCATGTAGATGTATTTCTTGGGATTTCTTTCCTTTCTTTCTGTTCTCTTTCTTTCTCCCCTCCTTCGTGGTCATTTCCAACTTTCACTTAGTTAGTTGCAAATAGTGGAAGGCGTTTCTTCTATCTTTTTCTTGTTTTTCCTCTTCTCTTCGTTTCTGTTCTTTCCTTCTTAATAATTCCTTCTCTCTTCATCTACCTCCAGGTCTCCCCTCTCTCGTCAGCTAGTGTTGATAGCTGCCTCATCTCCTCGGCTCGTATGTAGGGAATTGCAATTCCAGGGCGTGCATGTGACGGTGTAACTAGGGTCTTCTCCTAAGACAGAAAATCGCCTCTTCTTTCTTTCGGGAGTTTTGAAGTATTCAGAAGCCTTCAACGTTATCTCTCTGTCATTTCCCTCGTCTGAAAAGTACGATTGGGTGTCTCTCTATCTTCTCTTTTTCTCGCGGAATTCCTTCTCTTCTCTTTCACTCCACCTTGTCGCTGTCTTAGGTGTATTTACACCCCTTTTTTTTCCTCTTCTTCCCCCCACCCCTCCCCCTTCTCTCTCCTGTACATCCTCATACACCCCGTGACTTTCTTTTCTCGTCTTTGCCTTTCTTTCTGCATCTTCACACCCTCTTCACTCCGCCTCTTCCAACAGTATCCCCCCTTTTCTCTCCTTTCTGACAAGTCTTTCTTTACTTCTTCTTCTTCTTTTATCATCTTCCTCCAATCTCCTCTCTCTNNGAGGAGGAGGAGGAGGGTCTCTCCTCCCGGGAGCTCGACGATACGTTCCTGGCTCTTCTTCTTCTCCTACGCCCCCCCCCCGGTATGTTGGAGGAGTGGGGAGAGGAGCTGTGCCCTTCACAACAAGAGCAGAGAATCCAGGCTTCGCCTCTCAAGGGGG